>NC_069006.1:22070355-22074258 GCF_001194135.2 Octopus bimaculoides
TATATATATATATATATATATGTATTGCATGTAGAGGCTTTGACCTTGCTGTTCCAAGAATCTCCTCATTTGTGTCCACCAGTTGATCCTCACACACTGCAATCTTTAATATAGAGAAGATGCATTAGATAATGTAGTCCTACATTTCTCCAACAAAGAATAAGACAGGATGATCACTGTTCTACAGACTTTGATCACACAGTTGCTTGCAGTTAAACAATGACAATAACTCCCACACTAAAATTCCATGCGTTTTCTCAAAATCTAAATAGCTATATCTTGGTATACAGAATTTGTTAAGTAATTAATTAAGCTACATCGATTAAAAGATCTGGTAATTATGCATAATCAATGTGTAATAATGATTTAATATTTCCCCAAGTGCATTAATAAAACATTACAACAGTTACTATTATTATTATTATTATTATTATTATAGTATGTGTCATACAATTGGCTTTTGTACATACTTTAGTATTCATAAAATTTAAATGAGTACCAGTTTGTTAATGAAGATTATTTCCTCTTGATTACCTATCTGCTAACATTTGTCATTAACCTATAAAATCCTCCCTCATGGAAAATTTAATTATTAAGTTTCATTTATAATTTCAAATCTGATTCAATATTTTTTTAATAATCGCTTCAAGTCAGGTATAATGTTATTTTCTTTGTTGTGTTTTATTTTATTATTTTTATTAGAGTCTGTGTTTGTGTGCACATGCAGGCACAGAAGTACATACACATATCAAAGCATCAAGGTATAATAAATACGTTGGCTAACAAAATGCTTCTAACCCATGCCAGCATGGAGATGTGGATGTAAAACACTAATGATATAAAAGTATAAATATGTGTGTGTGTGTGTGCATCTTATCTCTTTTCTTTTACTTGTTTCAGTCATTGAACTGTGGCCTTGCTGCAGCACAGCCTTGAACTGTTCAGTTTTCTAATCAGCACCAGTGCTTATTTTCCCCCCAAGTCTGGCATCTAGTCTATCAGCCTCTTTTGCTGAACTACCAAGTTACAGGGATACAAACAAACCTATACCAATTGTTAAGTAGTGGTGGGGGACAAATACGAACAAAAAATGACACACACAGACATATAATTATATTAGCTCTTTGTAACGTCATGCAGTAAAATGTTCCTTGATCTGTTTTGGTTAAGTATCAAAATTGACTTGGACATCCAATGCAGGGTTCCACAAGGATAATTGATTATAGTCAAGAAGAGAATTCAGTCTACTACAGAACATAGAAGTTACAAAGAACTTAGCTAGAAATCTTCCATATCTGCTAAGACAACATATACCATTTACTCACAAATCTTATTGGTTCTTTAAGTTGCAAAACAATAAGGTGAGTTATTTGTTTAAAAAAGATAAGTGAATAAAATATACTACTGATTTTTAAGTACAAAGTGTGGTTGTACTGTATTTGATATCACATTCTAACTTAAATAAATACAATAGTTATTTTACTAAATTACATCAAGTTCAAATATTATAGGCTCTTTAACTTATATAACAATAAGGTGAGTTATTCTTGAAACATAAGGGAATAAAATACCAATTTTTAAGTATAAAAATTGTGGTTGCATTATACCTGTGATCACATTCTACTTAATCCCACCAAATTCATGATTAGTTTATAAAATTTACTGAAACAGAAGTCCAGAGTATTTCATGGGAAATATATTGCAATTATTAAGATAAAGAAAAATCAAATTACAGCCAGACCATTTTCCATTGTTGTTCTTTAGTCCCAGCTCAACCCTGATTAAGCAGATTTATGATCAAAGATATTTCACTACTAATGGTCTTGTCTCCTTTTACAGACATTTTGTATCTAAGACTACATTTCTCCAATGTGTTCATCCATTTGGTTTTTTTAAGCATTAAGGTGCAAGTTGATGGAGAATTGGTTGCTAATTCTAGCAGACTTCCTTTTTTTTGTGTTTTTGCATGGTATCTTAACAGAAGCAGTTTCAAGAAAGTGTTCATCTTTGGTTGAAATGCCAATGTTAGTAATGGTAAATCAAGTATAAAATTGAGATAAAACAAGATGCTATTTATTTATAGTTTTACATAGTCTTGGCAGTTTTTGATTTTTTGGGTTCTTTTTTCTATAATTTGTAACTACAAGTAAGCTACAGAAATATTTTATGAATATCTTGAAATACTTATCTACAATGGGAAGGTGGTTTTCGAGGAAAATTCTCACATTTTATTTTTATCTTTATTATTCATGGTTTGAGAAATACACCAAGAGTTTCTTTACTTAAAACAAAAATTTGGTAAATCATGGAAAACATGCAAAGCAAAGCAAAAAAAAAAAAAATGTTCAAGATTAATAAATTATTTTCTTTCTTTCTTTGCTTTTTACTTATTCCAGACATTGGGCTGTGGCTATGGTGGGGCACTGTCTTGAAGGGTTTAGTTGAACAAATTGACCCCAGTACTTTAGTCTGGTACTTATTCTATTGGTCACTTTTGCCAAACATCTGAGTTACAGGGACATAAACCAACACCAGTCGTTAAGAGGTAGGGGAAGGGCAAATACACACACGCACACACACACACACACACACACACACACACACACACACACACGATAGGCTTCCACAGTTACTATCTTTCAAAATCACTCACAAAGTGATTGGTCAGCCTGGGGATATAGTAGAAGACACTTTCCCAAGGTGTAGTACAATGGGACTGAACCTGAAACCATGTGGTTGCATAGCAAGCCTCTTAACCATACAGCCATGTCAGTGCCTAAGAATACCCTAACAATACTTACAGATCCTAATACTGTTATTTTCTTTAACATTCCCATGTCAAACTTTATAGGTAATATGTTGTCAGTAGGCTACACATGTGCTTTATACAAGGTGGTATCAAAAAGTTCCCAGACTAGTTATGTAGCATGCCAACAGATGGTAGCACAGGATTGCATGTGCAGAGGGAGCTAGCAGTGACCTTCATAAGGCAGTATGCTGAGTGACATTGTTATGTTTACTTCGCAAGTTGCGAAATTTGCATTTTTCTAATTATGTGTATGCTGTAGTCAATGATTTTTGTCATGGACAGGAAGTTGGAATAAAGAGCCAACATGAAATCTTGCATTAAACTTGGGAAGCCCATTGTGTGTGTGTGTGTGTGTTACTGTCTCCTTGTCTTGGCTTTGTGAGGTAGTTGTAAATAAATGTCAATCATGCAAGCAGTGTCTTTGATTTCCAGTCTTCTGTCCACCTCGACAAATTTTGTCCAATACATGCAAGCATGTTAGATGATGACAATCGTGATGACACATATATACGTGCATACGTGCATTGATGCACACATTACATATATGTATATATCACATTGCATACATATATTACATATATGCATTACATTCATACATATTACACACAGAGACACAAATTATACAATTAATAATATTCTACATGCATACATAGATGTGTGTATGCATACTTACATACATGTACACATAAGGACACAAGTTATACAATTAAAACATTTTCACATTCATTTAGCAATGTCTTTACATACAAATTTATACATGTGTATAAATACATACACACTAATGCACAAACATACATATGGAAGAAAAATTATTTTAATGTTTGTAATCAGACAGTTTTAGATTCTCCAGCTACTAGATATTAGAGACCACATTCTTTTATTTTTGTATAAATATATATATATTTCTTGATACATTTGAGAAGTTTCAAACTTTTGAAATAAATTTAATCAATATATTATATCTTCATTTGCCAAAAAAATAAAAAATAAAATAAAATAACAACAATGATAATAATCTATACAAGTTTGGATAAGTTTACTATGATGTAGGGGTATACATATTTATATATATATATATATATATATATATATAT
>NC_069006.1:22075192-22077217 GCF_001194135.2 Octopus bimaculoides
TAAGAAAACAAAAACAATATTCAGTAGTGATATAATAATAATAATAATAAGAAGAAGAATTAAAAACACCCAAAAACGAATAACATAAATAATATATAACTTATGTTAAATGAAGAATAGATGATTTTTTTTCTTGTATTTCTTTTGTTTTGTGTTTGGTTTTCTATACGACAGTATGTATGTGTAAGTGTATGTGTATACATATGTATGCCCGTATGTATATAAGTATGTATGTATGTACTTAAGTATATGCATATGCATGTATGTATCTTTTGTGTGTGTGTATGTGTGTATTTATATCAATCGAAGTAGATGCATGAATATGTGTGCGTGCGTTTTTTTTTTTTAATTTTTACTTCAAAGGAAAAGTTACGGAAACAATGGAACCGCAATTAACTTTCATTGTTCTCCAATTTTAAGCATTTTGTGACATAATTTATTGTATAGAAAATACAGCACTGACCCAAGTGATAAACATGGAACTTTGTGAAAATATTTGTAAAGGAAAAGTTCAGAAGAAGAAAAGACATGTTTTTGAAAGCTGGTGGTGTACTCTATAGCACATTATTTATTTATTTATTTAGAATATTCTTTCATTGAACAAAAGTGCTACAATCTCTTTCTCTCTCTTTCTCACTCAGACACTTGCACTCTCACTTTGTCTCTAGCTTGTTTCGTCAAACATTGCTTCTATGATCAATAATTTAAACATTTCCACCACAATAAAATTAGACATATTTTTTGAATTAAGGAAAAAGTAAAAACAAATAAACATATGTGTATGTGAATGTGTGTGTGTGTGTGTGTGTGTGCAATTGCAAGTACATGCAAGTATGCTTCTCACCTATCTCTATCTCTCTTTCTGTATATATATATATATATATATATACACACACACATATATATATGTATATGTGTGTATATATATATGTGTGTGTGTGTGTGTGTGTGTGTATCAGTTTTATAGATATTTCAAAATGATGATGCTGTGATGCTGGGTGTTTTCATTATTTTGTCCAACCCCTGTATGTACCTCAAAGTTTGTTTTTATGTCAATTTATATATAAAAACAATTTAACATTAAACTCAAGAATTACTCAATACATTTTATTTGAATGCATGTTTATTAAAATCTTACAATGAAAAGGCTGACAGTGCCTTCAAAGTTACATTGAAATTATCCTTTTCCTTACAATCAAGGCAATACTTATTCAGGTTGTCTTCCAATGGCCACCTCAAAACCTTGATCCTTGGTGGACCCCTTCTTCTACTCGGAATTCTTCACTATACTCATTGTCAATCCTAACCCTATATACCATTGCTATTATGTTAAACTGTTGTATGTCCAAATTTAGCCAAATGCGTTTTTTTTTGCTTTTTGTTTCAATATTTAATTTTGCTTGCAATAGCTGGTTCTTTAGGCCTAACTATCGTATCTCCAGCTGCTTCAGATGAAAATTGTCAAAGTGTAGCACAACAGTTTAGCATTTTTCAAAAGTGTAATAAGTCCCACTTACGACAGTTTTGTAAAAATATTTCTGACTGAAAATATCATACATGCATGGAGTTACGATTTTATGCACCCCACAAAAAATTATTATTAAGTTGAAACTGTTGCAAATGTAAAAAGAAATGAAATGGTGAAACTATTTTCTCATTTTCTGAAAAAGCAACATTTTGAACTTACAACACTTTTGCATAATAGCAACAATATATATATATATATATATATATATATATATATACATACATACCCCTACACGTTTGTGTGTATGATAGGCTTCTTGCAGAATCTGTCTAGCAAATCTCTTTACGAGGTATTGACCGACCAGTGAACATATTAGAAGTTATCTGTGTAGAGATCCATGTAGTAGGAATGAACCTGAAACCACACCTTTGAAGTGTTCTTAACCCCATAGCCATACCTGTGCTTAATATATATAAAGTATGTCTACATAATTATATATGTATAGATACCTACCTACATATATATGTATGTATATACATACACACACACACACACAC
>NC_069006.1:22079966-22087539 GCF_001194135.2 Octopus bimaculoides
TGTGTATGTATATAAACTAAAAAATATGAAAGAAAAAAAGAGATTTTATAATCTATATTTAACTTTTCTTAAATACTTTTTTTCTTTTCCCTTTATTCTGAGTGCCTAGAGGCTAGTTGAATACTGCAGAATTGCCGATGGCATAAATGTTTAAGTAAATGTTATTATACAAATTTAAAATAAAATTATCTATCATAAAAATTTTTAGGGGAAATTTGTACTATTTCAAAACTTTACTGAGTCATGTTGTAGAGAGAGAGAGAGAGGTGAGAAGACGAGTGGAAGAGGAAGAAAGAGACAAAGAAGCAAAGAAATGAGAGAAGAGAATGTTGAATTCTGGTGGCTCTGAAATAATTGGGTAGTTATAATTTTTCTATAATAAGAATGCACATATGCATGTATGCATGCATGCCTGTAAGTATGTAGGCAGGTGTGTGTGTGTTTGTGTGTGTGTGTGTGTGTGTATGTGTTTGTATATATACACAAAGGAATACACATACATAATATAATGTGTATACAAATAAGTATACATATGCATATATATATGTTTATACATGCATATATATATACATATATGTATATATCACAGGAATTTTACCTGCCCTAGATAGATAGATATGTGTATATATATATATATACACACAAATACATACAGCTTTGATTATATATATGTACATTTACATAAATATTTGTATATATGTATACACACATTTTATATATAATGATTTACATGCTCCACCAGGAGCATGACACTACATATGATTTGGCAAATAACAACAATGTCTCTTCTCACTGTCTCAAAATACCATATCCTTCATTATATAGAAAACACCCTCATCAAAACCCTCTATCACACAACAGATACACTGAGACTGACCCTAACCTAGGTAACAATGTCTGTCTTAATCTACCATTTACTTAAGCTCACTAAGAGGGTACTGACTGGGTAGTGTAACAATGAATAACTCAGTAGTAAGTTTAACCTTTTGAAGACAGCCGCTCCAAAGTACTTTAAAGTGCCCCTTCAGTCATGAATGACCATGGGATTGCACCCAGAAAGTCCCCCTCTGAGGCACAAGTCTGGGGAAGGTTGTTTGTGTAAGATCAACAGTTTCCCATGCATACCAGCCTCTCCTCTCCATGCCACTGATATTATCTAAGAGTAAGGAAAAGGCTGATACAGCTTGGCACTAGTGATGTCACAACTCATTTCTACAGGTGAGTGAACTAGAGTAACATCAAATAAAGTGCGTGTGCGTGCGCCTGTGTGTGTGTGTGTGTGTGTGTGTGTTTGAGTGTTTGTTTCCTTGTCTTGATAATGTGGGATTTCTGTAAATGAATGTTATTCACTTCTAATAGTCTTCTGAAACATGCCTGGCCATGGAGAAATATTTACCTTGCTTGAAAACAAGGGTTGATGACAAGAAGGGCATCTGGTCATAGAAACTCTGTGCCAGTAAACCCTATCAGACCCATGCAAGCAAAGAAAAGTGTACATTAAAACAATGATATAACTAAATGATGTTTATACTTTTTGTTACAAGAAATATATGTTAGCACTTCTTGTTAATGAAATAAATTTGATGGTTAGTAAATATTTTACTGTTATGTTTGTTTCAGTAATAAACACGGAAATAATTGTTAAAATAAAAATGAATGTTTTCTTGAATAGTCAGTTATTCTTCAGCCATTAAATATTCAGTACCTGCCACAAGACTGGCAGCACTCATTGTGTAACTGCTCTGTTTTCATTAGTTATTGTATACGATGGTCTATGAAATACTGCATGAGGTACATGAGTAGATGCACTGAAAATATATTCCTATCTAAGTTAGAAATAAATTTCTCTTATATTTCTCTCTCTCTCTCTCTCTCTCTCCACATATATAGTGTACTATTCTGTTTTGGGGTTCAACAAAAAAAATATTCCATCCAACAAGAGATAAATATCATTTAATATACATAAGATTTAAATGTGAGGTGCTATAAGTTTCATGTGTCTGATAGTATAATGGTCAGACAATCTTGTATAGCATACTATGTACTATCATACAATCTTTCAGAATTAACATACAAGATTGTTTAACTAAATACTATCATAAGCATGAAACTTATAGTGGCTCAAATTTGAATTCTGTGTTTATTAAATGATATATATATATATATATATATATATGTACACATACATATAAACATTCACGGAGCCTGGTGTTGCCATCCGGTTTCACCAGTCCTCAGTCAAATCGTCCAACCCATGCTAGCATGGAAAGCAGACGTTAAACGATGATGATGATGATGATATATATACACATGCATACGCATATGTACATACACATACATACATATATATATATATATATATAGGTGCAAGCATGGCTGTGTGACAAGAGGCTTGTTTCCCAACCACATGATTCTAGATTCAGTCCCACTGCACGGCATCCTGGGCAAGTATCTTTAATATAGCCTTAGGCTGACCAAAGCTTTGTGAATGAATTTGGGAGATGGAAACTGAAGGAAGCCCGTCATATATATATATATATATATATATATACACACATGCATATACGAGTACAGGACATCACTAATGGTGCAAATAACATGAAATACATAAACGAGTTACATACGTAAACAATAAGAAAAAAATGGAAAACAGGACAAGTAAGCACAGAGAAAGGACCCTTCATCAGTTGTCAGCTGTCTATCTACTCATTTCGAGCATTCAACGACAATATGAGTCTTCAAAGACAGTTGCTCCCATGAATTCTAAAATAAAATTTAGGATTTATGGAGGGTCAAAGTTAGGAGTAAAAACATGACAGTGGGCCTGAAACCAAAACCATGTGGTTGGGAAGCAAACTTCTTACCACACAGTCACACCTATGCTCTTAAATTTTTTTAAGATAGTAGAATTTGATTTGAGGGTAGCTTGTCTGCAATTTCTAGCCAAGCAAGTGGCCATACAGATGATCTTTTATTCATTTGTCAAATGATTGTGAGCAGTATTGTATTTTATAACTGGAGCGATTCCTGCATAACCATGGATTTAACAGTTCCTTTATATTTCTTCTGTTCTTTGTTTAATTATCGTTACTCTTCAGTTCTAACATTGTATTAAGTAGAAATGTCTTGATGTACATAAACAAAGAAAAATGCGTACATTTCTCCATTCTGTCATTTCTTATATAATTTGTCAGTTATTAACATTAAAATTTGTTTGTTAAATGCAATAGATCTTGTCTATAATTTAAAACAATTTTCAGCTGCCAATCACGTGCTTAATATGTGTATGTGTGTGTGTGTGTGTGTGTGTGTGCGTGCCATGTGTTTTTGTATATGTGTATGTGTGTGAATAAATATATATGTATTTGTGCATGTATATAATTCTTTATTATTTAAATAAGAGTCTCAATCCCACTCGGTACCTCGAGAATCTCACCATCAGAGTGAGTCTACCTGCATTCTTCAGCTGCATGAACTAAACAAGGCATAAACTCACAGAAGTTTGCTTTCTAACCACATGACTTTAGATTTAGTCCCACTGTGTGGCACATTGGGCAAGTGTTTGCTATTATAGACTTGGGATGATCAAAGCCTTGTGAGTGAATTGGGTAGACGGAAACTTAAAGAAGCTCATCTGCTATGTATGTACATTCTCTTTCTCTTTTCAATTTAGAATAGATTTTAATATCTGGCCAGTTGTATTTTAACATGGTGGCTGTTTCAATCTTTAAGTTCCACCAATATCCTTTTGGGCCATCAGTCTTAAACTGGTCAACTTCATCTGGAGGTGTGTTATTTTGTTATTCAGTTTTATTTTACGATTTCTTGCCAATACAGAAAGAACCGATTTCTAACCTAGATCCAAGGCTTCCTTCATTGAAATTTCAACATCAACAACTGAGTATTTTTGCATGCATGTTTGTATGTATATGTGTAGATTTGTAGGTTTTGTTTTATGTATGTCTTCTCATGCATATAGTTGCATATCTAGACATGCTCATATGTACTTAAATGATAAACTTTTGGAAAGTTTTACAGATTTGTACGCCCCAGCATGGCCACAGTTTAATGACTGAAACAAGTAAAAGATAAAACATAAAAAAATATGAAAGTAGTGATATCTGTGGAGAGGAGAGTTTATCATACTATCTGCTATGTCTAAAATGTTAAGGAAAATGAAGTACAACTAAGATTTGAACTGAGAATGCAAAGAGACATAAGAAAAGCGGATAGAATCATTAGCATGCAGGTCAAAATACTTAGAAGCATTTCTTCTAGTTCTTTGCATTCTGAGTTCAAATCTCACCAAGGTAAACTTGGCCTTTTCTCTTTCCAGGGTTGATAAAATAAAGTACCAGTTACATAGTGGGGATGAACACAAACATCTTGCCTTCCCTTCCCTCAAATTTGTGATCTCATGTCTCTATTGGAAATAACATATAACTCTATATTTATGTATGAAGTAATGATTGGATATTTCAAAAAAAAAAAAATCTGTTGCCAAGTTAATGATAATTTGATCATTGAACAGGTGGTCTTGAATAACGTATCATGGACTACATAATTTATCTTATCCAGTAGATTGTTCGGTGTCGCATGAATGGCTATTGAGGTCACTTGTTGCACAGAAACCAGAGCAGCAGGATGCAATTATTCTTATCCTAGTTCACAACTGCCAAGAAACGATTTTTTTTTACTGTTTTTCCTTTTAAGGCCACACATGTAACACACACAATGCTACATACCATATGAACATGTCATTATTTTCCCAATTCATTGTTGTTAAATGGCTGTTTGTTATAAGAAAGCCTGATCAGATGGTAAAAATGTTTGCTAAGCAAACATGAGGTGTTGAGTTTAAGATTTAACCCTTTAGCATTTAGGTTTAAATATGTTCTAGAGTAGTAGAACCTATCATATTAAGGCTTGCCTACCTATACATGTGAAGAGTGGATATGGTGGATGCTGTGAAAGAAACTCTCATGGTACAACAGGTGGTTGCAGTTGCACAATGCAAAGTGCAGAGAGCAACATGAGGCAAGAAGACAACCTGGTCATCCACTACATCTGCTTCTATTCACAGTCGACCTGGTCTGGTTTTGCTACTGGATTGAAGACAGTCACAGATGAGAAAATGAGGTTGATGGTGCACAACTGGTTTTCTTTCAAGTTAACAGTCATTCTTAATGCTGACTAAATTGTCTTTATTGCTCTGACAGATGGGCATGAATACAAAGACATCCCAATCTTGTCTCTCACACACAATGTCATGTGAAGGCAGCACAAGTATTATGCTATGACTACAAACTTAAGTTAAATAAATTGAACTAAAAATAAAGATTAGGTATTGTTAGTTTCAAAATTAAAAATTATTAACTTATAAACATTAATGGACGTGATAACTTGTATAAACAAATGAGACAAGGTGGTGATAAGGTAGAGTATAGAATGTGTGTAAAATATCTAGGGATGCCTTCTGCATGAATTACAATCAGTGAAGTTGGGTCTAACATACTTAATACTATATAGTCTGTTTGTTGTCCAAATTTTTTTCTTTTTGTATTTAAAGAGGAAATCAGGTGGAGGTGGTTGCAGAAGATAGAACAAACTAAGTTAGTGTAAGGTAATTGCACTGTCTCAACATTTATTTGTCATGGTTTGCAATTCACTTCACATTTTAAACCTAGTAGGGCGATTAATGTTGTGGCAGCCATGTTGGCGTGTTTGGAAGTCTTTTTTATGTTTTACATCACTTTAACAAGAGAGGGGAGGGTTCTGACAGTTTTTAATGGTATAGTATAGCAGTCAAAACTCATGTAGATAAGATGCAGACATATGAGACTAAAATTTGTGATAAAAATTTAGTCTTGTTCTGCTTTTTTGATTTTTCTGACATGAAATAAATAAAAGAGAAGTACATATTTAATATCCTCCTTGCACATGTCATACGATTATATACATGAGTGATATAGGACAATAAGCTACGGGTCAAATGAATATCATAAATGTCTGAACCAAAAGTAGGCAGCAGATGGAGGATGTACAGTAACATGGTTAAGAAATTTACTTTGGAACTGTGTGGTTAGGGGTTCAATCACACTAAATGCTGTTGACTGGTGTCCTATACTATAGCCACAGGTCAACCAATGGCTTATGCTTGTAAATGAAACTGGTAGATGTAAACTGAAGAAGCTTGTAGTGTATACAGACAGACAGACAGACACACACACACACACACACACAATATGTATATTGCTTTATGTTGTGTGTAGTTTATATGTATACTTATGTATATATACATGCACTATATTTACCTCCCACTCCCCAATCCTGTACTCTTGGCCCTGTGCCATAGTATCATTGCTCTCCGCTTTCCCCCCGACCTGTGTGTTCTACCCACACACCCTGGTGCAGGCTTCTGCCTGGCTAGCTCTTGTGAAACTGTCCCACACATGCTAGCATGGAAGGCAGACGTTAAACAATGACGATGATGATGAGACAAGCAATTGAGAAAGGAGTATTCAATACATGTTGAAGAAAATATTGTTCTTTATTGAGAGTTGGTTTCTTAACTTGGGAGTTTCTTGCCACTGGGATCTTTGTGTGGAACACCTGAAGATCACATGAACATTGAGTCAAAACTCAAGAGATGAATTTGCAGTGTGAGTGTCTTTGTGCAGGTGCACACCAAATAGTTAATCCACACCAAATAGTTAATCCACACCAAATAGTTAAACAGTAGAATCATGAAAATATTGATATTCTGTGATGACAACGTCAGTGGCTTTACTATTTTGAATGCAAGAATGAAAATAAGAAAATGAAATGGATGAAGGAGTGATGCCAAATGGTAGGATCTTTATGATGTGGAAGGAAATATTGTATAATTAAAGCTACTGTAACACCCAGAGCAAGAATGTTGAGAGCAAAGTAAAACAAGGACAGTTGAATTAGTGCATGCACAAACAGTGCGGGGGTTGAAAAGGAACTGGAAAGTTGTTAGCAACAATGTCGAAAACAATGAAGAAATAAGGTGGGGGAGGGCAAGGTTGAGAACAGCTTTGCAAGAATGATGTGAGCAATAAACAGTATAAAAATAATTTGTAGGAGAAAAAAGAAAAACAAATTAATTTAAAGAATTGAATTATTAAGCTGTAAGCTACAAAAATGCACAGAGACTGGAGAAAGAATAATAGGAGAGGAGTGGCCAAACATATTAAAACATCAGACCAAATATTTATTACTTAAGAAAATATCTTTTATTCAGGTATGGCTGTATGGTTAAGAAGCTTGTTTTGCAACCATGTGGTTTCAGGTTCAGTCCCACAGTACAGCACCTTGGGCAAGTGTCTTGTATCGTTGTCCAATACCTTGTGAGTGAATTTGACACCCAGAAACTGCGTGGGAGCCCCCTGTATAATGTGTGTTTGTGTGTGTGTGTCTTTGAGTTTGTTCTTTTCCACTACTTGACAACTGGTGTTGGTTTGCTTGCATCCCTGTAATGTAGCAATTTGGCAAAATAGACCAATATTATAAGTTCCAGACTTAAAACATAAGTGCTGGAGTTGATTTG
>NC_069006.1:22087628-22096510 GCF_001194135.2 Octopus bimaculoides
ACACACACTTTCCCTCTCTCACTGTCTCTTTCTTTCTATGTGTGCAAGTATATTTCACTTCGTGTGTATGAGGAAAGGGAAAATGTTTATGTCAATCATATTCACTCAATAGATTGTAATATTTCTCTGTGTGTGTATGTTTGTGTGTGTGTGTGTGTTTTTTTTTTTGTTTCCACAGGCTGACTGAATATTCAGCTGTGCCAAATTGTCATTGTTCAAACAGTGGTGCAAGTGTAACTATATATTGAGAAAACTGGTCAGAAGTGCTTTCAACAAAGTGAACACCACTAAAGGCACCAAAATATCAGGTAAGTGATGTTAAACTGAGTGGTGTGTTAAGGCTTACCACTCAAAAAGGGAGAACTTAACAGTTACTATAAGAATGAACTCTCATGCTCACGTTGTTTCTTGGCAGTTTAACAATACGTAGAACTGGTGTGTCATGGCTCACATGTATGTTGCAATAGGTAGCAAGGTACTCCACAAAAATAATGAAAATTATTCAAATTATGTAATAGAAGCAGTTCCGTAGTAAACACTTTATCAATATAACAATGTATGTGTATAGCTGAAGAGTCATAAGCTACAGTTTTCATCAGGGAAAAGTCCCTTTTTGTAGACATATTGTAATTAAAAAAAATATATATTTTTAAAATGTGAAAGTACAGACAATAATAATAAAATATAAAATTTTGATAATTCTATTTCATATTGAATAAAGAAGTAATTAGTTAATTATTTATATTTATAAACTGATATGTAAAGATCATTTTCCAACAGAGAGATACACACACATAAACACATATACATACAATATATATATGTACACACACACAATATATATATATATATATATATATATATATATATATATACACACATGCATATATATGTATATACACATACATATATATATATATATATATATACACACATATATACATATATACATACATGCACACACAACATACATATATATACCCACAAATGTGTGTGTGCGTATGTATATATAATTTATACACAAAGTGTGCCAATATAGTATTCACTCTAAAGTATGCTAGAGGAACAAAACGTTAGATTTACTACAGAGGAACAAAACGTTAGATTTACTACAGAGGAACAAAACGTTAGATTTACTAGAGGAACAAAACATTAGATTTACTACAGAGGAACACTCTCGCTGCCTCCTGTCAAAATAGTTAGTAGGAATAAGAATCATTTATTATTCTTATTTTACATTCACTGAAAAATAATTGATTAAATTGGAATCTTTTTAATTTCTAATTAAAAAGAAATGTAAGCCTACATGAACAAAAATGAACATAAAATCTAAACATATCAATAGTTTATGAGTGTTATCTCTTCACCACATTACTGTCTAATTGTAAACCACAATTATGTATGCACACTCATAGTCTCTATAAGTAACTGCTCTTAAATGTTTGTAATTTCAATGTAATTTTGCATTTACTTAGAAATTCCACAGAAAACAATAGTTGTAGAATTTAAACTTTTGTTACAATATATGGTAAACTTTCAATAAAACAATCTTTCTTTCTCCAAACATTTCCATTCCTATTATACTGTATTGAATAATGAGTAATTTGTTTTGTTAATTTAGAATTTTGTCTTTTTACCTCATTTATAATTTAAAACTTTCAAATATATTGATTGATACATGATTTGTATTATTCATATTAAATATGTACTTTTAGACAAATTCGTCTAAAACTTCAGTGACATTATCAAGGAAAAATAACAAAAAAAAAAAAACCAAAAAAAAAACCAGAATTCACAAACTATCATTTTGGTATGTGAATTAGTGAAGACAGAAGTAAATTACCAAAATTATGTGTATCACTTTGCAACTTATCATCATTATCACCACCACCCATCATCATCATCGTCATTATGAAAGGATATCATTATTATGATAAAAGAACTGATAATGATGACGATGATGATGATCATAGTCATCATCACTGTCATTGTAGAGTTTTGGCAGAATTTTCAAAAATGTCAGACAAGCCTATTGGTATTTGTTCTAGCTTTTAACTTCCAGTGTTCAAACCCCCATCAAGATCAACTTCGGCTTACCATTCTTCTAAAATCTAGTTAATCACTGGCAGGATCAATATAACTGACAGTAACCTCCCCACCCCAAGATTTATGACCTTGTGCTTATGTCAGAAACTGTTATAATTATCAAGAGAAATGGTAGGTGCCTACAGCAGCTGTTATGGCTTCTCTTTTGGTTAGTAGGCCTATTTCATTTCCCTCTTACCACCCTGTTTATCACCATCATCCATTTGGTCATTGGATGCCTTGAACTCAGTTTGATTTCCATGTCTTTGTTTTGTTGATGCCTTATTCTGAAGAGAAACAAATTTAGTGTAGTGGGAGGCACCTTTTCTGGATCTACAAGAAGAGATGATGTAATTCAAAGACAAGATGTCTGGCACAAATTCTTGCAACAAAGTAGGATCCACTAAGAGCACCCAAAGGTCAGGTGATGGTACTAAACTAAGTCACATTAAACAAATTTAAATTCAAATTCTTTAAATGGAAGGAATAAATTTCACAAATTTCTTACAAATTTCACCTACAATGCCTCAGTTTGTATATACTTATATACTTGCTAACACCAATCATGTGCATCACTGGAGCAACAAGGCTTTCTAGTCATCCTTACAGATAACTGATGACTTGTAAGGATGACATGAAACTCCTGAACCAGAGAGCCACAACCAGATTAAAAATAACAGAGTCATTAAATGTAACACACACACACACACACACATATATATATCAACACTCAACAAATCCCTGCAAACCATTGGCCTGGGTTGATCCTTTATTCAGAGACCTTAAAAAGATTAAAATAATGCTATGTGCATTCTCGGTTCAAGTTCCTAAAATAATAAAGTAACCTTTTCTTGTAGGGGAGAGAGAGAGAGAGAGACAAAGAGAGGGGAGAGAGGGAGACAGAAATAAAGAGAAAGAGAGAGAGAGAGAGAACGCAAGACAGAAGGAAAGAAAGAAAGATAGGAGAGAAAGAGAGACAAAAACGAAAAGAATGTGGAAGGAAAGAAAGAAAGAAATGAAAAGAGGGATAGATAGAAAGACAGGTAGTAATGGAAAGCAAATTCAAAACAGCTTATGTTCTAACTGAGCAGGAAAATCCAAGGACATAAAATGTTCAATTGATAATGATGATGATGATGATGATAATGACTTTCACTTTCTTTTAAAGACAGCAGAATGTAATTTGAAGAAGATTTGGCTACTATTTCTAGCACTTCAAGCATCAACATAGATGCCTTCATGGTTAGCTTGTTTCCTTTAGATATTTTTATGTAGACACACAATGGTAATTATGTTCCTTTAATAAATATCTGTTGTGTCACTTTGCAATTAATAATGAACAACATTCTATAACTGTTTTCATCATCAGTGTTACTTTGGAAAATACATAAAATTTGTATATAAAAATATAAATGTAACATATTCAGGAAATTATATTCTTTGTATAATGTAGTTGTTTAGCCCCAGGTTAGTCCTACTCGAGCAGACCTATTATTAAAATGGATTTGAGTTGTCTGTTTCTGTACCTAAAAATCTACACTAGCTAAAGTGGTCCTTTCTTAAAGATAGAAGGGTGGGATTTGAAAGAGATTTGTTTGCTATTTCTAGGTTAAGTAATCAAGTAATCACACAGAGTCTCCTTTGTTGCTCATGTTGAGGTTCCCTCATTGACTCATATTGAGGATCCCTTGTTGGATCAAGCTGAGTTCCCCTATTGACTCATATTGATGCTCCCACACTGATTCAGGTTGAGGTTCCCTCACTGACTCATGTTGGACGTCTATAGTTAGCTTTTGTTGAGTTTCCCTCAATTGCTCATGCTGAGTTGGCTCATGTTGATTCTCCTTCATTGGATCATTTTGAGCCTCCTTCATTGGCTTATGCTGAGGCTCCCTTGTCAACTCATGCTGAGTCTTCCCATCGATTCATTTTAAGTCTCTTCACTGATTCATATCAAGGTACCTTCACTGACTCATTTTGAGACTCCTTTGTTGGCTTATGTCAGAACTCCATAGTTGGCTCAAAAAAATTAAATATCAAAAAAAAAAAAATGGACTTAAAAGAGTAATAAAATGATGATATATTCATCCATTCTGTAAGCAGAGATCATGTGGCTCTTATAATATACAATGCGTGTGGTCTGTGTATTTTTAGTGAGTATTGCATCTGATTTGCTAACTACAAATTTATTGTAATTTACATTAGCTTTTCATTCACATGTTTATTGGTGAAAGCAGAAAAAGAAATCAAAATTTGAAAAAAAAAAAAAAAAAAAAATGGAAATAAAAAGTTTTTTAAAAAATTGTAAAAACCAATCATTGACTCTCAACCCTTAAATTTCTAATCAGAAGCTGAAATCCTTGTGAAAACTTAAAGGTGAAATAGAACTAAAGAAACGGTAAGCTAACAAAAGAAAAAGAAAATGAAGTTTCAATATATTTGGAAGATTTGTTTTCTTAGAAGAGAGATTTTTTTTATTGCCTTTCTATAAAAGTTTGATTCTCACTTGATAAATTCATCACAGACTCCAATCTGATAATGTATTTTCCATCATGATTTTCCCTCTAGCATAATTGATTATTACAGCAAGATAAACCGCTGTATAGATTTTTTCATTCTAACAACAGATGTAGGGGATTGAGAAAACAGCAGAAATATACTAAAATCAAGAAATGTTGGAACACCATAGAATGAGCATTCCTACTGTTCTTAAATTATATTACCAAAATTAAACTTGAAAAAGTCACATTAAAAGTTTGTAGCAATAATTTGTCTTTAATTGTTTGTAGTTGTAAATTGTGGAATAAACAAGTTCAACAAATGATGTCTTTTAATCTTTTCAAAGCTGAAAATCTATAAATTCTCTTCATAATTTTTTTTTTCCAAAATTAAAATGATAGGAAATATTTTTAATTGGATTGTTTTTTTAATCAAAGCTTGATCCTTCAGACAGAAAAGGAAGAAAAAAGTAATTGAGGAATATATTTTTATACAAATAATTAGAATCACATAACAGACTTTTAGACTTTATAATTACTCAGAGTTATTTTGGTTTCAGTCCCACCACATGGCACCAAGACCAGGTGTCTTCCTAGGATGACCGTCTTGTGAATGGATTTAGTAGGAAAAAAAAAAAACGGTGTGAAAGCCCATCATGTATGTATATCATCATTTAACATCTGTTTTCCATGCTGGCATAGGTTTGATGGTTTTACCAGTGCAGGTAAGCCAGAGAGCTTCACCAAGCTCCAGTCAGCCGTTTAGGCTTGATTTCTATGGCTGGATGCTCTTCCTAACACCAGGCTCTTCCTCATGCCATATATATGTATTATACACACATGTATATGTCTGTGTCTTTGTATCTGTGTTAGCTCACCCCCTTGACAACCAATGTTGGTTTGTTTATGTCCCTGTAACTTAGCAGATTGGCAAAAGAGATCAATAGAATAAGTACCAGACCTGAAAAAGAAAAATAAGTACTAGGATAGATTTGTTTGATGGAAAACTTTCCTTATAACTTTTTGCCACACTCAGAAATTGATCTTCAAATTCAAAAGAAAGCAAGAAAAAAGTCAGAAATATAAGGAAAAGTCATCTTCAGAATATGATTAAAATGACTGCCAATTTTGATGGGATGAGTACAGTAGGGTTGACTAATAAATATAGAATTAGTCTTTGAAAGAGGGGACAAGAAATTAATGTGTCATGGCTGTCATTTCATTTAATTCAAGATCTCTTGAAGTGAGTGAAAATATTTTCAAGTAGCTGAAAGCAAAATTAGCATAAAGAAATGCATTGATTTATATATTTCTGACACAAAACAAAGACATGTCTAAATGAATTGTGTTTGACTAATATATACAAACAGAAAGAGACAGAATGTATACTGAGCAGATTTAATGAAGCCAACTCTTGCATATTATTATATCATATTTGATATATATATATATATATATATATATATATATACACACTTGCAAAAAGGATATATATATATATATACATACATTATATATGTGTGTGTGTGTGGATATATATACTTATACATATAAATACACACACACATATATATATATATATACATGTATGAAAAAATATGATACTATATATACATACATATATATATGTATAGATATATAGAAATACACATACATAATGTAAACATATGTATAAAAAATATAATACATATATATGTACAGATATATAGATACACATAATATATATATACATAAATATACATACACACACACACACATACACACATATATATATATATATACATGCATAGATAGATAGATAGATAGATAGATAGATAGATAGATAGATAGATAGATGTACAAAATTTTCATGACTAAATTACAAAGAAAAATTCATGTCCCATTAAAATTTTCTTGTTTAACAAATATAATAGAAAAAGAAATTTAGAATTACCAACAGAGAAAATTGACAATATATTAATGAATACAGTCACAAAATCTACCCATCACTATTTGAAACTTGGCAATCACTAATAAAAACTTGGACATGATATATAAAGAAAAACACAGAGAAAACTGTTTGGTAACATTGACCTGGTGGTTGAATAAATTGAAATATGAGACAACAAAGGAGTATCTATGTAGTCAATCAGAATGCTGGAAACAGCAGTAAAATCTTCTCATATCACACTTTAATGGTTTTAAAAATAATTACTTCAAATTTTTCACAAGGCTGGAAAACTTAGGGGTAGTGGATAAGCCAATTAAATTGACTCTGGTGCTCAACAGATGCTTCTTTTTAGTGACCCCAAAATGATGAAAGGCATAGTTAACCTTGGTAGTATTTGAACCCAGAATGTAAAGAACCAGAAGAAATGCTACCAAGTATTTTGTCGAAGTGCTAACAATTCTGCCAACTCACTGCATTATACTGTCTTGAAAAAGGATAATAAAAGACTGGATGATGTGATATGCAAAATATAAAGGGGTGGTCACAGACAGTGAATTAACTGTTATTAGGGCATAAGATTTGTTAAAGGTGCTTGGCTTAGTGGTTATGGCATTTGGCTCGCATTCATAAGGCTGTGAGTTTGATTCATGGAGGTGTGTTGTGTCATTGATCAAGAAACTTTATTTTACATTGCACCAGTCCACCTTGTCACATTCTGTCTCATGCTAAATCTCCCTGAGAACTATGTTAAGGGTACACATGTCTGTGGAATCCTCAGAATTCATTATTATTCTATAGAGAGAGAAAAGGATGAGGGAGAGAGCAAGAGAGATAAGCTTTGAGATGTGTGATAAATATTTAAAGATATATCTTTCTCATTTTGAAATATGTAGGAAGGAAATATGTTGGGCTGGGCAGTTTGATGTTTTCTTGAGCAAGACACTTCATTTCAAATTGTATCAGAGATCATGTGTGTAAGTGTATGCATATTTGTGTCTCCTTGTCTTGACACAGTGTGATTGTTAACAATTGTCTGCACAGGCATGGCTGTGTGGTAAGTAGTTTGCTTCCCAACCACATGGTTCCAGGTTCAGTCCCACTGCATAGCACCTTGGGTTGGCCAAAGCTTTGTGAATGGATTTAGTAGACAAAAACTGAAATAAGCCTGCCGTGTGTGTGTGTGCGTCTCATCACCACTTGACAACCTGTGTTGCTGTGTTTATGTTCCCATAACTTAGCCGTTTGGCAAAAAGAGACTGACAGAATAAGTACCAGGTTTAAAAATGAGTACCGCAGTTGATTTGCTTGACTAAAATTCTTCAAAGCTGTGCTATAGCATGGTCACAGTCTAATGAATGAAACAAGTAAAAGAATAAAAGAAAAAATAAACATGTCTAGCTATGGGGGATATATTACCTTGCTTGGAAACAAGATGAAGAAGGGCATTTGGCTACAGGAAAAAAAAATCTGCTTCAAGAAACTTCGTTCAACCCATGCTAGAATGAAAAAGTTATCATTAAAATGATGATGATGGTGATGTTGACAATGGTAATGATGATGATAGCTTAAACAACAAAGAAAGAGATTTTTCCTTAAGACAGAAATGAATATTAATCTGCACAACTTCACAACTAAAATGCCTGATGTGTAATCAGATACATAATCAACCGGCTTCCATCTTCTTCAGACGCAAACACTAAATATTTGCTACTTTATTAAATAACTCAAATAATTAATGATTGTTTCAATATATTAGTAAAATAACTAATTTGAAAAGAAAACAATCTGGAAAAATAAAATGTGACAAAATAAACATTTAACTTAATATAAAATATATTATTATTATTATTACTATTTCATTATTATTATCATATCATCATTATTACTATTATGATTATTATTGTTATTATTATTATTATTATTATTATTATTATTATTCAACAATCACCAATTGAAACTGCAAATGGTTATAAATGTATTTACAAGTTTTCTGATATTCATTTTTGAGAGAAAAATTAATTGTCTTTTAAAGGTTTCCAAATTCACACTGGTTTTCTGTAAATGAACTTAATTATTTCAAAATTGTTCTGTTGATTTGTAAGATTATTCGCATCTCTTTTTACATGTGTTATTCATCATATTTTTAGAAGACAAACTAACCAACTAATGTTTATAATATAATTTTGAAATGAAGTCATTTTTTTTTTTGTTCTTCATGGTGTATGTGTGTGTGTTTGCGTGTGTATTTATATAAATATCAGCATATGAAACACTATATAACTATTATATATAACTATTAAATAAAACAACATTATGGATAATAAATGAAATATATATTAAATAAAAATAATATATTTTGTATTTTCATT
>NC_069006.1:22097711-22101328 GCF_001194135.2 Octopus bimaculoides
GGCACATAAAAGACACCATTTCGAGCGTGGCCGTTTTCGTGCGGGTGACACGTAAAAGCACCCACTACACTCTCTGAGTGGTTGGCGTTAGGAAGGGCATCCAGCTGTAGAAACTCTGCCAAATTAGACTGGAGCCTGGTGTTGCCATCCGGTTTCACCAGTCCTCAGTCAAATCGTCCAACCCATGCTAGCATGGAAAGCGGACGTTAAACGATGATGATGATGATGATGATATATATATTTATGAGCCAAAGCAGCACCTAACAGGCACAGATGTGGCTGTGTGGTAAGAAGTTTGCTTCTCAACCACATGGCTCCAGGTGCATTGCAACTTGGGCAACTGTCTTCCACTACAGTCTCGGTCTGACTAGTTAGATTTAGTAGATGTGATTAGATTCAGTAGATGGAAACTGAAAAAAGCTGTTGTGTATGTGTGTATTTGTCTTCTACCACCGCTTGACAACCTGTGTTGATGTGTTTACATCTCTGTGTTTGGCAAAAGAGACTGACAAAATAAGTACCAGGCTTTAGAAAAAAAAAAAAAAAGTAGTGGGGTTGATTCATTTGACTAAAATTCCTAAAGATGGTACACCAGCCTGGCCAGTCTCATGACTGAAACAAATAAAAGATAAAAGATATATCACAATCTTGTGCCTGGTGTTGCTGTGCTACAATATACCTTGAGTACTGTACTAATACAGAGCTGTAGAAACTCTGCCAAATTTAGATTGGAGCCTGGTGTTGCCATCCGGTTTCACCAGTCCTCAGTCAAATCGTCCAACCCATGCTAGCATGGAAAGAGGACGTTAAACGATGATGATGATGATGATGATGATGATATTATTTTACATTTTAACAGAAGGCCAGCAATTTAAGGGAGGGGGATAGCCAATTACATCAATCCCAGTACTTAACTATTATTTATTTTATAAACCACAAGAGGATAAAAGGCAAAGTCATCGTATGCAGAATTTAAACTTGGAACATGAAGCATGGAAAGAAATGTAGCTAAGCATTTTGTCCACCTAATGATTCTGCAAGCTCATTACTTTAATAATAGTAACCCTTTCTACTATAGGTGCAAAGCATGAAATTTATGGGGAGAGCTTAGTTGATTATATTGATCCCAGAACTCAAACAGGTACTTTTATCAACCCTTGCAAAAATGAAAAGTAACTGGATTTGAACTTGTAATATAAACTGCTGAAAGAAATATTACTAAGCATTTTATCCAATGTGTTAACAATTCCACCACTCACAACCCTTGAGCTGGACCTAATAACACAGGTTTGAATGCTACTTGAGCTGATTCGATTCTCTTGTTCAAATCAGTGACATAAGGCTATCATATGAGTAGTTAAAAGAGACTAAGTTGCTCTTGCTACACTACATTAAGTTAAATGTAGTCGTTACTCACACATTAAGTGTAACAAGACATTTTAATTCATTCACGTATTTTATAGATATAGGTGATTTCCAAAACCGTTAGTTGCTTTATATAGCACCACAAGTAAAATCTAATTTCTCCATAAAATCTAATTGCTTGGCCTACCTTCACCTCAGAAGGTTTTTGACATTCACAAAACTTTTACAGCTTACACACACACACACACACACATACATGTGTGTGTGTGTGTGTGTGTGTGTGTGTGTGTGTGTGTGTGTGTGTGTGTGTGTGTGTGTATATACACATAGTGTTGACGTTATATGTTCAGATATGTGGGGGTGCAAGTTATAAGTAACTGTGTGATGTGAGTGTATACAAATGTATATATCTGTCTATCTATGTGTGTGTGTGCGTGTGTGCACACAAACACGCATGCACATACTTGTGCACCTCACAACATCACATTTATATATTCGGGGTGGCCCTAAATCTGCACACATAAATAAAGTAGTTAAATAATTTGCTTAAAAGTCTGAAATTACAACAAATGCTGAAGCTTATGACCTTTGACAGCTAAACATTGTTTTACTTCATTGAATACATGAACTTTGAACCATTGTTAGGGTATCTGTGTGGATGCTACTGCAAGTGGGTATGAGTGCCTTCTTTAGTATATCAATAATTGTTGGTAGATTCATATAAACTATTGGCTCCAATTGACAGCACCACCACGTCTACTACCAACCATCAGCACAACCACCATAACTACCATAGTCACCACATCCATGATGGTTGGAAGGCAATGGGGATGGTGAGATGTGATGGTCAAAAGAAACGAGAAAGCTAAAGTGAATTCGACTGTTCTCAAAAATTAAGTAAAAAAGATAGGAAAAATAATTCTTGTCCAGTACCAAATCGACCCCCAAATCTAATCAGTTCATGCCAGTCATGAGGCCAAACATCCCTGAAAGCTTCATCCGATTCCATCCAGCGGTTCTTAAGATATTTTGTCAACGAACAAACAAACAAACAAATACAACTGAAAAACAATACCCCCACCTTCGCTAAGGCAGAGGTAATAACAATAATAATTATTATTATTTTTTCAAATTTTTGCCACAAGGGCAGCTTGGGGAAGGTGGTACTTATTTTATCGATCTCTAAAGGATGAAAGGCAAGGTCGACCGCAGCAGAATTTGAATTCAGAATGTAAAGACAGACGAGATACCACTAAGTATTTTGTCCAGCATGCTTACAGTTCTGTCAGCTTACTGCCTTAATAATAATAATAATAATAATAATAATAATAATAATAAAATAAAATGAGTACTGGTAATACACAAGATACAGTTCAGTTGGGTTTCTGTGAGTTTCTTCTTTTAGAAATAGTGACCTCATAACCTCTTTGGCAAATATAAACAAAATACCAAACAAACAAACAAAAATAATAATAATAATAATAATAATAATAATAATAATAAAATAAAACAAAAAAAATAATCAATATTTTCTGTGAGTCATCAGAGAAGCCAAATCCTGGTCTACTTAGATAAAACTGACACAGGCACTTATATAGCAACACACACGTTCACACAGACACATACACACACATAAATACACATTCACATAAGCAAGCACATATACATACACATAAACACAAAAGCACACACACACATACACACATATACACATGAATACAAAACATACACACACACGTGCACGTGAGGATATGGAAATATAAAATAATTTGAAATAATTTCTACACAAATTCTCAAATTCTTGACTTTATATTCAGAAGCAGGGCATAATGAAGACAATCAAGAAATAAAACTAGAATAAATACAAAGAAAGGAACCAGTCTAAAGCTAACAATTATGGTGAGGTTTTCCTTTCAACTCTAAATTCAAACTGGTTCTTCAGAGGAGAGCATCTTAATGAAAATAGCTCTTTGGCTGTCAACCTTAATTGGTAGGTATCGGGAATTCAAATACTAATTTATCATCAGTATAGTCATCAAGGCAGACACATTTTTATTAGTCCCAACCACGACTACCACCATTGAACACACCATCCATCCATCTATCCATTCAGCTGTCTGTCCAGGCAATGTGTGCACAATGTGATATGTGTATGTGTTTGTGATTGTGTGTGCCTGATTGTGTATGGCATTGTGCGTGATTGGGTGATTATATATATATATATATATATATATATATATATATATATATAT
>NC_069006.1:22101530-22102457 GCF_001194135.2 Octopus bimaculoides
AAAAAAAAAAAAAAAATGACCAGCTATTTGTATCATCAAAGCGTCTGCACATATACAAAACCTGTAGTTAGTACCTAATTTCTGACTTTCACAGGATACTGCCCACATTCTATTTTCTGACCATCAATATTATAATGAGACGTGCCAGGCTATTTTATCAATATTTTATCATTTATACTTGACCTCCAGCCGAAATGACAATGCCACTTTTCTTTTCTCTCTTCCTCACTCTCAGACAAAAGGCACAAGGACACCCCCTACCCCTTGAAATGTTCGATTTTTGTTCATTTCTCACCCAGTATAGTAACAAGTATCAACTCTCATGTGGATGATTAGTTGCCGCTATGTATTATCACTGGTTTCATTAGATTCCAGGAGTTTACCCTTGTTTGTTAATATTTAATACTTCAAAGGATGGTTGTATGTCTATGATGTTTGGTTCACAAATACGTGCTGTTCGGTTTGAGTCCCACTGTATGGCATCTTCAACAAGTTTCATGTGGAGTGAAATTTTGTAAATGGAAACTGTGCTGAGACACATCCTCTCTCCCTCTCTCTTTATATGCCAGTGAAAAATTAGTGTTGCTTAATATGTTTTGCTAAAATTACTGTTTCTTTTCAGATATCATCAGAAATAGGTAATGCATATGTATGTACATATATATATATATATATATATATAAAAGTCAGTAAATAGTGGGGTTGTGTTAACCGCACATGGAGAAATAATAGGAATAATGAAAAATAATAATAAGGCAGAATGCTAAACTGGAAGCATATTTTAATAAAGATTTCTAACCGGCTTTCCTTGTATAGCAAATTTTCAAGAAGAGGGAGAATGAAAATGTTTTTTACAAAGAAGTACAAAATGAAGAAAATAATATATAAAAAAATAAATATACCAATACATCATATTGTCTTTGAGCT
>NC_069006.1:22102822-22104433 GCF_001194135.2 Octopus bimaculoides
CTCTTTTTTTAAACCTAACACAACTCTCAATTGTCATGCATCCTTATTTTTCCAACCATTATATACATGGATTACCATTGAACTTTAAAAGCTCAAAGACAATATAATGTATTAGTATATTTATTTTTTTATATATTATTTTCTTCATTTTGTACTTTGTAAAAAACATTTTCATTCTCCCTCTTCTTGAAAATTTGCTATACAATGAAAGCCCGTTAGAAATCTTTATTAAAATATGCTTCCAGTTTAGCATTCTGCCTTATTATTATTTTTCATTTTCCTATATATATATATATATACAGAGAGAGAGAGAGAGAGAGAGAGATCAAAAGAATACAAGATTGGAAAAGTTTTTGGCATTATTTATTCACTATTACAGATGTTTCGTTTGCCAATACAAGTTACAGAATTGCATGTGTAGTAGAAAAACATGTAAGATATCTGCTATTACAAATAGAGAATCAAATATTTGATTGTCTGAAAATGTTTTAATGGGAGTATCTAACAATAATAATAGCAAGATTATTCTTTAATCATGCTCTGCCGCCATCTTCTCAACGCACTATTCCCCAAAATAGGATATATACATTTTTGAATATACATATATAAGTAGATGTAGTATATAGTGTGAATACGTAGTGTTTAATGCTCAGCATTGTCACTATCTTTCCAAGTTGTGCAGCAGTTCACATGGAATTTTTGCTCCTCCAAAGTTGTCTTGGTGTATAAGTCAACCTGTTATTTTGAGTTGTAAATTTGGGCTTGAAAAATTCGACTTGTATGCCAGAATATATGGTGTGTGTATATATATGTGTGTGTGTGTGTGTGTGTGTGTGTGTGTGTGTGTGTGTGTAGATATGTATGTATAAATATATACTGCCTAAATGATGATGCCAATGATGATAATGATGGTATGCATATATTTAAGGCTTGTTGATTAATTAAAACAATAGACAATTGATTAATAATAAGTAAAGGACAATATATCAAATAAAGAGAAAAAAAAAACGTTTTTCTCACAATTGCTAAGTAGAATATCTACACTTCCTTTTGTTCTGACAATGAAATTTTCATTATTATTATTATTATTATTGTAGCTGCTGTTGTTGCTTTTTCATAGTTTCTACAGTGTTCTATTGTTTTGTTGAAACAATAATACATTATCTAAAATTTCATTTGAAATTCGAAAATTGTTTAAGAAAAAATAAAAAAGAAAAGAAGAAAATTTAAACTGTTGAAAAGATAAACAATTAAATCACAATAATTGTTTAATTTTTCGGAGGGGCATTAAAAAAAATATATATATACAAAATAATTTGGAAGATATGTTTACATATAAAGCATATGGTGTGTGTGTGTGTGAGACAGAGAGAAAGAGGATAAAAGAGTGTGTGCATGTGTGTTTCTAAGAAGGAGTATGAGAGTGAAAGAAATGAGCACAGGCGCACACACATCATCATCCTCATCATCATTTAACGTCCATCTTCCATGCACAAATAGTAGATGAGAGAGAGGGAGACTAAGTGTATGTGTTTGTGTGAGGTTCTGTTTTAGTGTGTGTGTATATATATATATATATATATATATATATATATATATATATATATATAT
>NC_069006.1:22104769-22106599 GCF_001194135.2 Octopus bimaculoides
TATATATATATATATATATATATATATATAAATTTGTTTCCTATTTGTAAGCTTGCTTGCATACATATATGCAAGTGTGTGTATGTGTGATTGTTTATATATATGCATGAATGTAAAATATGTGTGTGCTTGTGTTCATTCACAGAACTGAGTATAGATTTTTAAGCAAGTCTGTTAGTACACAGTATGGAAAAGAAAACTCCCCAAAAGCTGTTCCTTTGTAAATATTTATTTCGATGTATACAGGTGTACGTGTTCATATTTATGCATATTTATATGTGTGTGTGTATGTACACGCACACATACATATATATATTTACGCATATATGTGTGCATATATATATATATATATATATATATATATATATTTACACATATAGAGAAACAAATACATATATATATATTTGCATATATATTCACCTATACACATGTGTGCATATATACACACACACACATATGTATATGCACACACATACATATATATATATAAATATACACACAAACACTCATATATTTACATACGTATATATTTACAAATATGTGTGTATGTGTATTGAAATTCTAACATTTCATTATTGTATAAAGGAAATACTCTTTCCATGTTTAAAGGTTTTTTTGCGAGATTCTACCTTACATTGAAGTATCTATCAATTAGTTAGGAACTATTGTTCCTAACTAATACATACATTAACAACAGCATCAACATCAATAACCATACTGCTTTCATTTATTTATTTAAACTGAAAATCATAATGTAAACAAACAAACGTGTGTGTACGTAAAATCATTTTATATAACACATACAAATATATATAATACACAAACTCATAGACATATACCCAAGCACATACACATACACACATGCACTCTAGAATGAGACAATTTGGCACAGCTATTTGGATGCTGATGATCTGGCATGGCTTACAGGACATTCAGCCTGTTTGGGCAATTGTATATTTTGGTACTGGAGGCAAACATATATACACGCAAGGACGAGCATGCAGACATGTACAGAGTATAAGTGAAAGAGAGAGTGAGGGACGGAAAGGGAGACATTACACAAACCTATAAACGTAACCAGATGCTTGCATATATAGACAGAAAAAGAGGAGGGGAGGAAGGAGAGGTAGGAGGAGAAAAAGAGGGAGATAGAAGAATGAGAGAGAAGGGAGGGAAAGGGATAGAACAAATAAAATATTAAAATGAGAGAAATCTGACCTTGAGATGCCTGATGTTGAATAAGACAACATGGAATCACCAATACCAAATAGGCAGAGTCAAAATGTCTCATATACTCCACACACACACATATAAACACATATACACCATCACAATCAGTGTTGCTAACCATGATACTACTGTTTATGTTATAGACAAACGTTTTTTTAAGCATGGTATTATTCCACTTATTGTCAGACAGTAAAACTGATTAAATAACTGAACTATGGGACTTTTGTTTACAGGTGAATGTGAACGATGTCACCATCCTGATAACTACTTGACAAGGACAGGCATCAAAATTGTTTCTCAACCTCCCTACAATCCAAGCCTTGCTCCCTGTGACTTTTTGTTGTTTCCCAAGCTGAAGGAGAACCTCAAAGGCAGTCATTTTGATGATGAAGGAGACTGTAACAAGGGTCCTGGACACATTCCCTTTGGATGACTTCCATGGGGCCTCTTACAAAGTTGCTGGGGCGCTACAACAAATACATTGAAGCCTGAGAACCCTACTTTGAAAGATATTAGAGTTTTGTACTTCTTTGAAATTAATAATATCTTTCCTCAAAAAGTCTGGAAACTTCTGAAATGCACCTTGTATATGTGTGCATA
>NC_069006.1:22106935-22114446 GCF_001194135.2 Octopus bimaculoides
ATATATATATATATATATATATATACATACATACATATGGTTGGTGTTAGGAAGAGCATCCAGCCATAGAAACCATGCCAAAACAAACAGCTGGTGCAACCTCCAGCCTTATCAGCTCCAGTCAAACTGTCCAGCCCATGCCAACATAGAAAATGGGTGTTAAATAATGATGACGATATATATAACTGACTTCTTTTGGTTTCCATCTACCAAATCCACTCACAAAGCTTTGCTCTCTTATGTTAATTATTCTGGAGTTGCCTAAATAGAGGAAATATATAAATAGTGACAGGGGACATTATCATCCAAATAAGTTGCTTCTATAATTTTTAAAAAATCAAAATCTGTATTTCTGAATTCTTGGAAAGTGGTACCTCGCATTTTAATAGAAAAATAATACTGTTTATAGAACAAGATCACTTAACATTCTGAAAAGTAAAAAAAAGAACAAAATTGTGCAGATATATACACATATATATAAGTATGGAATTGAAGTCATGTAAACAAATTTGTGCCTTGTGGACAGTAATGAGTAAATGAGTGTTGAAGAGAGAGAGAGACAGAGAGAGTCCTTGGTTAATGAAATAAAGAATCCATGCTTATACTCCCAGGAGCAATTTCAGTCAGAAGCTGCGTTGTTATTGCTCATGCAACTAGACTTAACATGTAATGAAGAAATTGCTTTTGGGATGATATATATCTGCATATATGTATACATATATACATATAAGCATACATATACATGTGTGCACATGAGTATATATATATATGTGTATATACATACGTACACACATATTCATAGATGGATATATATATGTGTATATGCATATGTGTGTGTATGTGGGTATATAAATTTAACACCAAGATATAATAACAACAACAACAATAATAATCCGTATTAGAAAAAAAAATATAATATAATAAATGTCTCCAAAAGCCAAGGGGTTTTCATAGAAACCTGATATTTAGTTTCAGATTCAGAAACTAAACATTACTTTAGCGAATGAGGAATTTTTAATTCTTCAAGAAATGTCACCCAAGATGATATCAGAAGTTGATGATCTCAGTTAGATACATTGAAGTATGTAGAGTTAATCCATCCTCGACTATCCATAGTTAAAATGAAATGCAATGTTTATGTGGCTGTGGTGGTGGGAGTACTTACTGATGTTGTCGGTGGTGTTATACTTCAATCCCTTCGTATCTAACATGCATTATAGATTTGGTTAAACAAACAGGAAAATAGCACTCAAAACATGATTGTATATTTTGTTTAATTTTGAATCAGTATAAAAGAAATTATTATTAATCAGCAGAAGTTACAGAGTGACTCAATAACTGATAGTTTCATGTACTGGCACGTACCTTAAATTTGACAAATGCCAGTGTACAGATTTCTAGTTCCCTTGATTCACACTGTAAATTCTGCTGATTAATGATCCTATTACTGTATGCACAAGGCCTGAAACTTTGTGGGAGTGGAATGCTAGCCAATTTCTTGACTGATACTTATTTTATTGACCTCGAGAGGATGAAGGCAGAGTTGACCTCAGCAGAATTTGAACTGGTTGTTTTGCAAGAGCACACACGAAGATGGAAAATGTCAGTGAAGAGATCACAGAAGTGTGATGAAAGATTTCCGGACAATGAACATGAATTAGAATAAGAACAGTATTAAACGAGTGAAGAATGAATATATAGTGCATGTGTTTTATAGGCAAAAAAAAGACCATCCCAAAATACAACAATTTATATATATATATATATATATATATATATATATACACACACACATACACATACAAACATATTTATATATATATATATATATACATATACATACAAGCACACACACACACATATATATACACACACACATGTACATATATATACACACACAAATATATAACATATATGCATACATACATATATGTGTGTGTGTGTCCTTGTCTAGACATTATGCGAACGTTGTAAATGAGCATTATTATTATACAAGCCATGTTACTCAGTTCTAGTCTTCCATGTAAAACATATCTGTCCATGGGGAAATATTAGCTTGCTTGGAAACAGGTGAGGCTTGACAACAGATAGGACATCCAGCTGTAGAGAACCTGGCTCAACAAATTCTGCCAGACATATGCAAGCAAGGAAAGTGGATTTTAACTGATGATGATGAATACAAAACAATTGAACCAATAATTCATATGGCTGTCTGAATATTAGCAAACCTACTCCACCCACATTTGAACAGAGAAGGGCTAATGAAAAAAATTTATAAAAAAAAAAAAGAAATGCAATTAAATTTTTTTTCCCCCAGAAATATTTAACTACTAAAATACAAATGATTAAAAGCCTTCGTTTCAGAATTAATTTCAGAGAAATCATTGTAAAAACTAGTTTGAAGGATTCAAATCCAAATGAAAAATTAAACATTTTTGTTTATCATTTTTTTACATTATCTTAAATAGGTAAAAATCAATCAATCACTCGCTCTTTCTCTCTCTCTCTTTTCCTCTCCTCTCTTATCATCCCATCTCGCTTCCTCTCTCTCTTTCTTCCTCCCTCTCATATGTATGTGTACATGGTTGTGTGTATGTGCGTGTGTCATGCATTAAAAAAAAGACAAAATTAAGAACCCCCCACACACACATATATATATACAAACGCTATACGTATATCTTTATATACATATACTCAGTATATACATATATATATTTATGTCTGTTGTGGATGTAATATTTATATATATACTCTCTCTCTATATATATATATACATATATTTATATATACATTCTCTATACAAACATTCATATATACACTCTATATACATATATTTATGCATATGAGTGTGTGAATGTGTGTATATCTGCGTGTTTCTTTGTGTGAATGTATGCATATATATATATATTTTAAAGAGATTCTTGATTTCGTCTTTTTCTGCAACTTATCTACACAAAATTAAAACTAAACAACTGATATCATTTTGTTTCAAATGGGAGAGGGAAAGAAAAAATGGAGAGAAAGAAGGAGAGGAAAGAAGGAAAAAGTAACAATGAATAAAAGAAACCATAAACAGAAAGGAAAAAAAAATTAAATGAGGACAGTGAAATTTAAGACTAGCCCAACCTTATGCACACACACATATAAATATATATATCTACACACACATATATAAATATATATATATCCACACACACACTCACACACACATGAACATTCATACACATAACCCCCACACACATATATATATATATATATATATATATACATTAATACACTGCTACCACATATACATGAACACAAATGCGCACACATACACATATGTGTGAATTGTAGTTTGAGATATTTGGTAAAGTTAATGTATCTAAATAATTTAAATAATTTCAAAACAAAAAAAAAAACAGAATTTTATTTTTTAAAATGTAATTTAGATTAATTTAGTTCTTAAGAGACAGCAAATAACATTATTAAATTACGTTATAAAATGTCTTGATGCAATCTGATTTTACAATTACATTTGCATTTTATCATTATTATTATTGTTGTTGTTGTTGTTGTTGTTTGGCTTTTGCTTTCTTGTAAAACAAGAAAAAAATTCTGAAAGAAAGGAAAAAGAATGAGTGAAAGAAAGAAGCAGAAGTCTGAATGAAAGAAAGTTAAGAAAGAAAAAAATTCAAAAAATAAATGTTACTAGAAAATAATATAAACTCATTTTCTTGTTCGTCAAGGAAAATGATTTAATAAAAATTCAAAACACTCTCTTAACTAAAATAATATTTTGTTTTAAATTACGAATAATTAGCACATGTAAAAAAGATCTCAGAAATTTTCATTTCGTTTTTGTTTCATTTCATATAATAACTTTCAACAGTTATTCTTTATCTTCAAATTTCATTGCTTCATGAATTAATTTTTTATATTTCTTTTTGTTTTTAGTGAAATGTTAAAAAAAAAAAAAAACTGAAAATATTTTGATCAAACACATTGTTTCTTGTTTTGTTTTGTCTAAAAATTATTCAAATATGATATTATAGTACTATTTATTTAATATAGTACTATTATATATAATGTATTACTACTATATAATATATTGCTACCATATATATGACAAGTATCTCTCTCTATATACACACACAATATATTACTAGTATATGATATATTGGTTTCAAATTTTAGCACAAGGCTAGTAGTTTTGGTGGGGAGGGGTTAAGTCGATTAAATTGACCCCAGGGTTCAACAGGTAGTTATTTTATCGACTTTCAAAAGATGAAAGGCAAAGTCGACCCTGGCGGAATTTGAACTCAGAACATAAGACGGATAAAATGCTGCTAGGTATTTGACCTGACATGCTAACAATTCTGCCAGCTCACTATATATGACAACTATATATATATATATATATATATATATATATATATATATATATATATATACATACACACATACACACACACATATATATATATATGAACTTTATCAGGAGAGGACAGATAGCAACTTCAAAGTTTCAACTCCAAAGTCACTGTCATCCTTCTTCTTGTAAAACAATAATAAAAATGTACTCTAGAATAGAAAAGAGTACTTAGTAATTCTTCAGTTTAATCTAAAATTATTTGTAGCATAACTAAACAATAAAAGACACATTTATATACAAAGTATTACTACTATATAACATATTGCTACTATAAAATATATATTCTGTATGCAACCGTTTTATATGAGCGTGTACATATATCCAACAAGTAATATATTATAACTATCCATCCATTTTTTCCACCCAATATTTCTGGGAGGGTTATGGGGATAGACTGCAACCCCCTTGATTATTATGTGTGGGGCACATTTGAGTGAAAGACCAACAAAACTCCTTGTAACACCAAAGATGAACTGAAGGCAAGGATTATGGCAGCACTGAGCAACTTAAACAAGGAGACTATCCAGAAGAGTTGCAGGAGATTCTGAAGTCATCTGGAAGCTGTGGTTGAAGCCAATGGCGATTTTAGTGAATAAATTTACTGTTTAGTATTTCAAGATATTGTTATGTAATTTTGGTAAATATATCTGTTAAAATGAGATGTCAGTGTTATTTTCATTTTTGCATAATTTTGATGACAATATATTTGCCGCACCCTATATATATATATATATATTTATATATATATATATATATATATTTAAAATCTTACAGAACACTCGCTATGGTATTTCCCCTTTCCCACCCCACAATATATGAATTGTAGGGTTATCTAAATTTCTCAGTTTCATGTAGTTTGTTGTTGCTGTTCTTGTTTAGTGTCAGGTCACCCATGTTTGAGTAGAACACTGCTCCCATAGAGTTTCCTTCTATCTATCAAAATTTACTGGTATGGTTTCAGCTGACATAAATATGATATAAAACATTTTCCTATGGCATAATGCAGTCAGATTGAACCTGAAACCAAGGGATTCAGCAAAACAAACCATTTGGTTATGCTTGCACCCTAGAAGCTACAACAGCATTCTTAGTACCCTGAAATGTAATAAAAACAGGGCTTGAAAGTTATCTAGCAATATTCTAGTGTCAAACGTGCATGAACTTTACCATTTCATCTTCATTGAAAGAACAAAAGGCAAACAAATAAAGGTTACAAATTAAGGTGATTATTTTCTACTTTATTCATTATTTCGACCCTCTCTTCTGCAATTAGCAAATAATTAAAACACTACAATCAACACTAAGTGGATATATAAGTGACTATTGACCAAAGTCATGAGCATAATGTTTCTCATTTATTCTCTCTAAAAGAGAGCAATTTTGTGTCTCTTTTTTGTTTTCCCCCTTCTTTATATTACTTTTACTCAGAAAAATCGATTTTTTGGCATGAAGTATGAGGGGAACATTTATTATGATCAAAATAACACATCAGGTGTATCTCTTTGTAATCATTCCAACAGATAAACTATACCTTTTTCTTTTCCTTTTCCTTCTTTACAATAGTCTTCTTTATTTCTGTATCATAATTATCAGTCTTATTTCCACATCTAACACTAACAACATACACAGAGTATATATGTGTGTGTGTGTGTGTATATATATACACATACACACGTATATGTACAAACATATACACATATGCATATATATATATATATATACACCCGCACACACACGCATATACAAATACATATATACACATATACTGATAAATATGCTCTTTAGGTCTCTCTTGTAATAAGCTTTTCTCTCTACTCTCCTGTACACACACACTCATGCATGCACTCACAAACACATGCACAAGCACAAGTACACACACACATGCATGCACACACGCACACACACACACACGCACCTTCGCTCTTCCACTCAACATCAAAAGCTTTCAATGTTTCCGTTCTAATCTAATCGGCATTGGCTTTTAATATGATGATGGCTGGCTGATGATTAGCAGAAGCTTATGTATAATACACTTTACTTGCAGTAATGGCAGTAGTAGCAGCAGTTGTAGTAATAGTAGTAGTAGTAATATTAGCAAGCATGCTGATGGTGAAGGTGCTGTTCATATTATTCTTCATGTATTTGTTGCCACGGTGTATTATTTCTTTAAACAGTAGGTGTTTTATAGCAGAGATGTCATGTGCAGCGTAAACTGTTTTGACAGTAAAACAAAACCATGCATATCTATAATTGTAATATCATTACCAACCCGTGAAAAAAAAAAAAGGAAAAAAAAGAGAAAGGAAAGAGGAGAAAGTTAGAAAAATAAATGCTTTTTTGCTTATTCTTTGATAAAAATCGATTAAATTACACTCACACACATTGATACACACATACATGGATGTATATGTGAGTATGTACACATGCACACACATACATGTTTGTATGGATATATATAAATCTATATGTATGTATAAATGTGTGTGTGTGTATATATATATATATATATATATATATGTGTGTAATTTATATATACATATGTATATGTTTGTGTATATATATATATATATATATATATATATATATATATATATACACATATATACCCATATGCATGCATATATATATATATACATACACAGACTTCTATGCATGCATACATATAAAGTTAGAAATGCAGATAGACAAACAAATAGATCGATCAATGGTTACATATATATATATATATATATATATATATAGAGAGAGAGAGAGAGAGAGAGAGAGAGAGATAGATAGATAGATAGATAGATAGACATAGGTAGATATATATAGAAAGATAGATAGGTAGATAGACAGACAGTTAGGTAGAAAGTTTCACTTTTTCTTTTTGTCAGAATGTTTTCTTTTCTTCCTAAGTTATCTTACCCAGAATTGAAAAAAAAACCCAACAAAACAAAATAAAAGCGAAACAAAACAATCCTATTCTTCCTTTCCCTCCCGACTCACAAACTTTTGTGGGTGTTTGTGTTAAGTACTATGTACAGTAAGAAATATAATTATGTAGAGATGTTTAGAGAAGATGGAATTTAAAAAAAAAACAAGAAGAAGAAAAAAA
>NC_069006.1:22114589-22117040 GCF_001194135.2 Octopus bimaculoides
TATATATATATATATATATATATATATATATATATATATATATATATTCAGATATGTGCAGTTGTATATATGTATATATGAGTATTTATGTATGTATATATGTGCACACAGACACACACACACATATATATAATATTGTATGCATATAAACATCTATTTTTGAAATACCCATGTCAATGGGATTACTCAAAATAGAATGTAATGACAGTGAGAGAGAATTATTATATATTGTAAACTCTTCAGAGGAATAAATCATAATATTGAAAGTGTTGATATAATAACTGTTAGTTATACTGAATTCATACTATAATAATATTAATTTTTATTCTTAGCACTGTTGCACTGCATCATGACCAAAGTTACTGGCTCTTGGGAACTGATTGTTCTACATCTTTAGAAAATAATAACATCTGTTATTGTACCACCTCTCAATGACATCAACACCGCCATCTTGTTTTAAAGAGGAATTGTGGTTTTCTACTTATTTTATGATTCACTTTTTTAATTAGTGCACTGATAGGAAGATTAACATTGCAAGTGAAAGTTGGCAAAGGTTTCAAAACCTGGCAACAATAATATTAATATGGGAATTGAACTTGGATATAAAGAGCTGAAAGATATACTGCAAGGCATTTTTACCAACTTTGCTAATAACTATAGGTGCAGGCATGGCTGTGTGTTTAAGAAGGTTGCTTTCCAACCATGTGGTCTTGGGTTCAGTTCCACTGTGAGACACCTTGGGCAGGTATCTATTACTATAACCCCAGACCAACCAAAGGCTTGTGAGTAGAGTGATGTAGATTGGATTTGGGAGATAGAATACAGGAAACAGCCTGTCGTGTACATATATGATGGATTCTCTTTGACATTCAGATTACTCTGTCAAATGCAATGCTTATTTACTTAAAGGTTTTAAAACTAGTCAGATATTATCTTGTAGCATTCAGATTTTGATAATGTGACTGTTTATTTTTAGAATCACATTGGTGTGAGAGGCTAAGCTGCTTAGTGTGAACATAAAACAGAATATTAGGGCTGGGTATAGCTGATTTAAATGCTCATGGGTTAAAACTAAACAATCACGTCATAAAAATGTTGAAGTTACAAGATAATACATGATTAATTCAACACAATGTGAATAAATAAGCATTGCCTTTCATAGAGTAATGTATATGCAAAATTGACTATCACGTAAAGGAGAACTTTTGGTTATATAAATCTGCTTGCTCAGGTCTACCTGGGGCTAAATATGAACAACATAAAAAAAAAACAGCATGATATAAAATGAAACGATGTAAATAAACAGATATACAATGAACAGAGATCAGTATAAAATTAAAGCAGATAAGACATATGAGAAGAGGTGACAACTAAAGGAGAAATATGAGCAGGAGAAAACCTCATGGGAACAATTACATCAGTTCTTGTTCGAATGTCAAACCAATTAGCAAATGAAAATATAAATAAAAAGCAATTAATTAAGAATTGAAAGAGGCCAAAACTTCATACCTTGTATCAATTTACAATTATGTAAAAAGCCCCTTGAATGAATGGGTGATAGCGAATTCCATGATTTAGTAAATTTATATTTTAAATCTATTCTTAAACTTATTTACTGAATATATTCCATTGAGATGTACTTTTGTGAATATGTGTGAGTATAGGAGTAAATGCAAGTGTGAGTATGTATGAATTTGTGTATGAGTTTATATGCACATGTGGGTACAAGTTTATATGAACATGAGTGCATGAGTATATTCAAGTATGAATGTGTGTATGTATGAGTTTACATACATATGTGTGTATATGAGTTTATATACACATATGTATGAGCTTTTATGTACATATGTAAGTGTATAAAAGTTAATATGCACATGTGTATATGAGTTCATATGCATGTGCGTGTGAGTGCATATGCATGTGTGATGTGTGTGTGTGTGTGTGTGTGTGTGCATATTTGTTGAAGAGATGTATATAAGATCATTTCAACTGGAAAGTATTCACCAATTAAAATAACAACATGAACAAAATAATTTCTGAATAATTAGAAGGCTTATATTAGAGGAGATTAAAACAAAGAAACATCAATGTTATGTATTAACAATTAAGTACATTTTGCAAGCACAAGGGTCTTGGTTCAATTTCACTGGGTAGCATTGAGGGTAAATATCTTGAACCATAGTCTCAGATTGACCAATATCTTGTGATGGAATTTGGCTGACAGAATCTGTCTAGAAGCCTGCTGTGCATGTATGCATCTGTTTGTGCATGCATCCTCATGCACACACACACACACACATGCATGCATCCTATTTCTAAGTAAGGTAATATTTTCCTATGACCAGATAGATTTTCATGGACACTTGGTAGTGAAGGACACTGCTTAGATGACGGTGACACTTGTTTACAACTATCATCCAATGTGAAGACAAGGAGACAATAACACACACA
>NC_069006.1:22117189-22125675 GCF_001194135.2 Octopus bimaculoides
TATATATATATATATATATATATATATTTTTAAAATTCAGTATATGATTTTATGAGCTACTATTAGTTTCATGTCATGAAAGCATGCCAAACAAGGCTTTGGTTGGCTTGGGGATACAGTAGAAAACACTCAAAGTACCACAGTGGGACTGGACTTGGAGCCATGTAGTTGGGAAGCAAATTTCTTCTCACAGAGCCACGCTTACATCCTCTCACATGAATTTAAATAAAAAATAAAAACAAAAATGACAGCTAGATATCTTCTGACAATTTATGAATTTGTGTTTATAATATATACAAATAGCTCTGCTGTTTATACAAGCAGTGAGATATGTTTATATGAGCTTCTATGTAAAGAGCAAGTATGATATCTGTGTAAAAAAAAATCTTTGATTTGTTTTGCTTATGATTAATGAATAAATAAATAAAGGTTTTAGTTTTGATTCAAAATTATAGACCCTAGCTTTCTGAATGAAAAATGTTTGCTGTTTTTGATTAAAATTAAGACTGACATAATTAGATATATATCTAAAATTATTATGTGTATGGGTGTGTCTTCGTATGTGTGTGTGTGTGTGTGTGTGTGTGTATATATATATATGTACATGTGCATCTGTGTAGATATACATTTTTTATTGATTCCTGTCATTGTACAGAGGCCATGCTGGGGCACTACCACAAGGGTTTCCAGTTATTCAAATCAATAGATTTGTTTCAATCGTGCATTTATTCTATCAACCTCTATTTATACAATGGTCATATATGTCTATATATCTTTTGACATATAGAGATGTAATTCAACTCACTGGCTTACACCTGTACATGCAAATTTACACAGATATACACACACAAATGTATGAGTACACACACACACACTTATATACACACAAATACATGAAGGTGCATGGCCTGGTTGATAGAGTGTTGTATATATAATCATATGATTGTGGTTTTGATTCCCAGATCAGTGGTGCATTGTGTTCTTGAGCAAAACACTTCATTTCATGCTGCCCCAATCCACTCAGTTGTAAACAAGTAACACTGTAATGGACTGGCATTCTATTCAGTGGGAAGAAGACCTGCATTATATCTATTTTTCAAGTTCCTCCATGACTGTTAGAATGAAGGATGGGTATTATCTTTAGACAGGAGATCTTTCCCAAATGCCTGCAGTAGATGGAACTCTACTAAAGGCATCCATATGTTTGGTGGTGGTGTTTCTGAACAGTTTCTGTCTTTCTAGTTTCACTCACAAAAATTTGGTTGATCTGATGTGGTAGGAGTTATTTTTCAAGAAGCTGTGCAGTTGGAACAACCTCCAAGTTTCAAAGCAAATCATCTTAAACACACAGCCATTCCCCATGGCCTTTGCAAACCATCCAAACATTGATGATATTGATATGGTTAATGTTTCTATAGAAGAAGTGAAAGTTGATGGTTGTAGGAAGGGAATTGCAGAGGGTTGATACTCTGGTGGGAAGGAATGACTATAGCCAAAGTAGTTGCTCCAAAGCTGATGGGTTGGACATAATATAGGTTATGAGAGGTGAGGAGTGAGTAGGAACAGTATGAGATCAATCAGCTCTGTGGTCACTGTAGTAGTTATAGAAGAGGCAGAGTCTGGAATACTACTAATTCTGGCTATAATTAAAAACTAAAACATTAAACAACATAAAAATCAATATCTTTAAAAGCCATAACTACATCAATGATAGATTGTTATCTATGAAAATGTAGATATTTTTGGTGTAAGACTTTTCAAAGTTGTAACGCTACCCTGGTACTTGCAATATATCTTTTATATTTTACTTGTTTCAACCACTGGATTGCAGCCATGCTGGGGCACCATCTAGAAGGGTTTTGTTAAACAAATCGACCCCAGTGCTTATTATTATTATTTTTTTAAAGTCTAGTACCTATTCTATTAAATAATACATGTAACTCATGCTAAATGTGTTGAGTTTCCTTTTCTTTCGTTTGTCCACTCACTCATATATATATATATATATATATATATATATATATGTGTGTGTGTGTGTGTGTGTGTGTCCTGAGTTGTCTGACAGATAGGTTTGCTTTTTTCCCCTTCATTTGAATTAACACAAAAAATATTTTTATCATAATGTTTTATAGGCTTTTTTTTTTTTGTAGCTCTATTTTTCTTATACAACTTCTGTTTACCATTTTTGAAACTTGAATAAATTTCATCACTTTTCAGACATATGATGATGGACTGGCAAGTAGAAAAAAATGAAGAACAAATTTATATATATATATATGTGTGTGTGTGTGTGTGTCACTCACAAGGCATTGGTCAGCCCATAGCTGTAGCAGAAGTTTAAAGAAATTTGCCCAGGGTATCATGGTGTGGGATTAAACTCTCCCACACCCATAAAAAAAACGCAGTTGCAAAGCAAACCATTAAATAACACAACCATTAGAATGCTTAAAAGTTGTGAAACCACCCTGACATTAGTTGTAACAATGATATAGCTGTAACACATTCCTCTAATTGGTGTAACAAAGATAAGGATGTAACACCGCCCTGATAATTGATGCAGAAATACTAATGTTGCAACTACTCCTCTCTGATACTTCTAACAATGGTAAGGCTTTAACACCACCACATCCTCACTCACTAAAACAGTAATAGCTATACATAAAATAATTTGATTTCTTTGATAGATTCAATAAGATTAATATTTTCAATTTGTGAATTCCTAAAATAGATTAGAAAAGACAATAAATTCACACAAAGATATATACACAAACAGCACATACATATGCATACATTTAACCATACACACACACACATTTACAAACATATACACAATATATATGTCTATATATATATATATATATATATATATATATATAGAGAGAGAGAGAGAGAGAGAGAGAGAGAGAGAGAGAAAGATTATTTATAAACATATATATTACAATTATTACACACGCACATATATATATATATATATATATATATATACACATATTCATATGTATACATTTATATACATATTCATATATATACACGTATAGTTCTGTGTGTATATATTTGTGTCTGTATATATAACTCACTCATACATAATATATACACACAATATATACATATACAGACAAGTAAATATATAAAGTATGATGTTGAATATTTCAGGGTTATTTATTTATTTATTTTGTTTCTTCCAGTGTTATGTGCAAATCTTTTGAATCGTGTCTAAGAAATTGAAATGGTTCAAACAATTTTGAAATAAAATTTCTGAAATTATATGAAAAATTTTTGCTGGAGTAAAATATTAAAAAAAATAAAAATAAAAATGTAGTAATTTAAAGTAAAAAAAAAAAAGGAAAATAAAAAGACATATTTATAACAAAAAAAAAACAAAGAAATGGGAAAGAATTGTAAAATGTAAATATGAAATTGTGTTTAGCAAAACACATCATAGTAACAACTATGCTACCTTTCATCAACAATAAACTTCAACACAAGTAGGGAAAAAAATATCAAGTTGAAAAGCCTTTCCAGTTGTTATATGAAGGTGCTAAGTTCAAATAGATATAAACATGAGATAGAGTGAACACATATAGAGATAGAAAACACATGAGATAGAGTGAAAACACACAGAGATTGGTGAGATATGATAAGGTTATGGCAACCTTGAGTAAATGTCATATTTTACAATGAGATTTGTGGGAGAGAAAAAAATAATACCAAATATCTACTTCTCAGCATCTTCTCCATGGAAAAATTTGAAATTCAGTTTAGTACACTGTACATATAAGGAAATGTCAACAACGATTTGAGCTGGACAAGCCAGATCTCTAAAATTGTAAGACTTTTGTCTCTTCAGCTATTTATTTAAAACTGTGTATGGCTATGGTGTGTCCACTGAGTTTGAAACCCCTATCTTTCTCAGTATATCAATCTCCTGGAAACTGTTCAGAAACATGCAACCGGATGAATACCCACCATCACAGGCATCTACCATACTCTGAATGTCTTGTTTCCCTGGGCATAGAGACATTAAGGCTCTGACATCTGGCAACTAACTTGGTAGACCCCCACAAAATTATCCACCATCTTTCCATTAACAATCTTGGGTACCTTTTGAATTCCATATGTCTAACACTGGTGGATATGCTTACAAATCAAAAAACAACGCAGCACCCATGACTTTCAGAAACATTTTTTGATGCTAAGAATAGCTGAAGCATTGAATAGAGTACCTCCATCATTGTTAGCTGTCAGGACACCATATCCTTCAAAACTTCCATACTTCCTGAAATTTGCCAACAAGTACACCTGATGCCCTCACCACACATGTTTGTAATGACTCATTCACTGTTCACTTCCTTTGCATTATTCTATGTACTGTTCATGCATTTTTGGCTACATTTTTCTGATGAGTTATAGTGCACCTGAGCAATATAAGTGCATTATATTATATTATATATAAATCATTATATCTAAAGTGTTCAGCAACTAATTAATATGTTCATTACTCTTATTGTTTGAATTAATATCTGCATTACAAATCTTGTCCCATGAATTTCTAATTACATTAATCGCTTTAGTACCAACCTGTCCAAGACTTCCTTTTGTTCCGTGATGCTAACTGGCTGCTTTAAAATGACGCAAATTCAAACCTCCCATCAAAATTCAATGTTAATTTGTTTCAGACACCATCTTAACAATGACAAAGTTATTTTGCTAAATACTTCATCATTTTCTAAATTAATTGAAAGAAAAGCAGTCTTTCAAAAGAAATTTGGTAATGAAAGGGCTAAAGACATTGGAGTTTGGTCTAGTCCTTTGGCTTGTCAGCTCTTGTCAAACTGTCTGACTCATGCCAGCATTGAAAATGAAAGTTAAAAGATGATGATGACGATTGAAAGTGTCATCAACTTAACTGATAATGATATTTCAACTCTTATCCTCTGAATTGCTAAATAAAGGCACATTGTTTTTGACTTTGTTGCTTGTTTTAAGAAATTAATTGCAAAAATAAACCTTAACTTCAGTTGATTCATCTGACTTTACAGTGGTCTCTGCAAACATATTTAAAAGCATAAAAATTTTTTAAAATACACCAACAAAAACCTATACTGAAGTGGAAAATCAAATAAAATACATGTGAAAATATGTACAAACCATTTATAAAACAGATATAAACTAATTAATTTTTAAAATGTTTTCTCATGTTACACTGTTTTTCAAGTTAAGCTGCATGTCTTGAAACCAATTATCAACTAAGGTGATGTATGCCTGTGTATTTTAAACCTGATCCCTTAAGTTGCTACATGCATTATAACTGCCACTATCTTAATTGTTAACCTGTTAACATGTAGCAGCTCTCTCAATGGCTTATCAAAATACACATGAATCATACAGATGTTGAATTATGTCCACACACCATTCCCATGACTATCCAAACCAATTATAGATACTGACCCACACACCTTAAATAAGACAAAAACGAGGTTTTATGTGATAACTTAACCTGCAAAAAATAGCAGCCAAATCTCCATCAAACAAGAATGCAACTAGTTAAAGTAAAAAAAAAAAAAAAAAAAAAAAAAAGGAAGATCTAACTGGATTAATGTATAAGGCAGTACTGAAAAGTTCTCCCATACAATTAGCCTGTACATTGGACAGGAAGACATTTCCATCATCTCAGTTCTGAGCAGAGTTGCCTGCAGCTTTCCAAATGATGCTAAGTTGCATCAGATCTTCTTTGACGGTAGCATGCCATTTCTTCTTGGGTATCAGTTGGAAAACATTACTTGCAACTCTTACTCTTCTCCCCACTACAATCTCCTGCAGGTGAGGCCGTGCAGACAGGCTCTTTTCAGGACTTCAGAGTTTATGACTGTCCCTGTAGATCAATGTGTTTCCCAACCTATTTTCCCTCAGGCCTTTCTATAACTTTCTAGAAAAATGTAGGCCCCCACCAGTGGTAGGAAAAATCAACTTTATTTTTAAGATTTTGATCACAATTATTTAATAGAAAAGAATCTATCAGTAACTCTTTTATTAAGTACTGAGTATAAAAAGAGTACATTATTGACTAAGAAAAAAAAGTGACACACTTTAATAAGAACCTTGTACCTGACAACTACGGCACCATGCCCCACCACAATTTTCCAGGTCCCATGCTGGGAATCACTGTTGTAGTTGATTCTGAGCATTCTGCATAAACACTATTGGTAGAATGCATTCAACTTCTGAGTGAACCTGGCAGTCATTTTCTAAATTACAACTAAAATAAAAATAGCAGAGTAGCCAAGAAGATTGCTTTCTATCCTCATAGCTTCTAGTTCAATCCCAGTGTCTACCATTACAAGAAAGTGTCCTCTATTCTAGCCTCACATTGAACAATATGATGGGAAACAAAACTTGCTTTTGCACACTATCTAACCAAACCAATCACTCAGCCAAACTTCAAAGTCACTATCAATAAAATTATTAGAAATATCAAACACTATGCTTGTACTGAGTCTCCTTTATTCAGTTAATGTCTGCTGTTTTTATAAATATAAAAAGCATTCCTTTTAAAACTGTGTGCATGAGAGAGAGAGAGAGAAAGTAAGAGTGTATGCACACACATCCATGTATACAGATATAAATAATTGGTGTGTTGAATTATGGCCCTTTATAATAAAACAGAGTAAACATTTGTATATTTGTAATATATATATATAAAAATATATATATATATATATATATATATATATAGAAAGAGATCAATAAAGTAAGTACCAGACTAAAATAATTACTAGAGCTGATACGATCAAAACTAAAAAAAAAAAATCCATCAAGGTGGTTGCCCCAGCATGGCCTCAGTCCAATAATTGAAACCAACCAGTAAAAAATAAAAAAATAAATAAAGAATTTTTAAAAATGAATAAATAAAATGTGTAAAAAGAAACAAAATATAAAAATCACTCAGAAAGAAGTTGAAGGAAAAATGTAAGAAGATGAGGAGAGACTGAAAGAGGTTTTATGAAACGTAAGAAAACAAACAGAAAAACTTGGTGTATTTCTCTAAGATTTATAGGAGATTAATTGAATAAGGCTTTTGAGTAAGCAATCCTATAGAGAATAAGATATTTTTATAGTAAATATAGACATTATTTAGTAATATTTATAACTGTTTCAATATGCCATCCACCACCTCAGCAAAATGCTGGCGGTATTGTGGGTGGTTGAGGTGGTGCTGGTGATGGTGGGCTCATAGCAGAAGTCGTAGTGGTTGGTAGTGATGGTTGTTGTGGTAGTGGTGATGATGATTGTGGTGGTGATGGTTATTGCTAGTAACCCATGGTGGTGATGTTGGTGGTGTAGGTGGTGGCTGTGGAGGTTGGTGGTAGTGGTCAGTGGTGTTGATGTTGGCAGTGGAAAATGGCAGCAGTTCTGTAATGGTAATTAGCCATCATGCAGCAATTGTCCACTCACTCAGGATTTTCCAGATGTGGCTGGCTAGCATTTAACGAAATTGGCGCCAGCCTGATCAGTCCGAATGACCATCAAGATGTGAAAAGTGACTGCTTATAAAATATAGATCATGGTTATGGATGCAGTAATATATATATATATATATATATATATATATATATATGTGTGTGTGTGTGTGTTTGTAGAGAGTGGGAAACAGAAAAAAAAGAGGAAAAGGAAATAGTAAGGAAAGAGGGGAAAAGGAAAGGGGGAGAGTAAGTAATGGGAAGAAAGTGGTAGAAGGAAAAAGAGAACAGAAAGCTTAAAGTCGTGGTGGGGAAGGGCTGAGTGACTGAAGCATTCAAAGGGAGCAGACAATATCATCTGATCAATACATGTAATATCAATGTGAGGAGGTGGTGGGTAGATATTTCACCACACTCTTCCACTTGTGTTAAGGGTTTTCAGTTTTATATATCATTATTTATATATAGATATCTCTGTGTGTTTATGTACATATTCATCTATCTATCTATCTATCCATCTACCTTATATGTATATCATTTAATAATCAGTCATTGGACTGTGGCTATGCTGAGGTACCACCTTGAACAGTTTAGCCAAAAACGTTTTAAGCCCAGCACTTATTCTATTGGTCTCTTATGCTTAACTGCTCAGTAATGGGGACATAAACAAACCAACACTGGTTGTCAAGTGGTGATGGAGGACAAATACAAATACACATATATATATATATATATATATATAAAAGCCCATCAAATTTGTGTGTGTGTGTGTGTGTGTGTGTGTGTGTGTGTGTGTGTGTGTGTGTGTGTGTGTGTATGTGTATATATACATATATATGTATAAATATATACACACACACACGTAATGAGCTTCTTTCAGGTTCCATATCCTAAATCAATTCAGTTTTGATCACCCAAAGGCTTTAGTAGAATACAGTTGCTCAAGGTGCCATATAATAGAATTGAACTGATGAGAACCACATAGGTGAAAAATGGGCATCTTAAACTCCCAGTCATGCACGTATGTGT
>NC_069006.1:22126444-22131079 GCF_001194135.2 Octopus bimaculoides
ATATATATATATATATATATATATATATATATATATACATACACACACACACATTATATGCAGGTGTTACACAGGCATGGCAGTCAGGTGAAGCTGATTGCTTCGCAACCATATGGTTTCATGTTCAATCTCACTGCATGTCACCTTGGGCAAATGTCTTCTACTCTTACCTGGGATCAACCAAAACCTGGTGAGTGGATTTGGTTGACTGAAGATGAAAACTGAAGAAATTCCATTGTATGTATGTGTGTGTATGTGAGAGAGAGAGTGTGAGTGTGAGAGTATGTATATTTTTGTGCCTCCTTATCTTGACATAGCGTAGTAGTTGTAAATGAGTGTCACTCTCATACAAGCAATGTCATACAATTCCAATATTTGGTGGAAACATGTCTAGCCATAGGGAAATATTACCTTGCTAAGAGACAGGTAAGGGTTGACAGCAAGAAGGGCATCCTACCAAAGAAAATCTACCTCAGTAAACTTCATTCAACCATTGCAAAAAGTGATGTTCAAATGATGACGATACACACACACACACACACACACACACGCACGTGTGCACACGTGTGTATACATGAAAAAAGCTCCTGCTTCACTGGAAGACTTCAAATAATCAAAAACTGAACAAAACATGCATACATATAGATGTACATATGCATACATACAAATACTTACACACACACGTTCATATGATTTGTTAATATATATTTCGTGTGAGCATAATCAACTTTATCAATTTCATCTGAGATTTTCCATGGACATGTCTTCCACAACACAGCATCTCACTACTTCTCACACTCCTATGTTGTCATTTTTGTGAGATTCAGCTTCCTGAAAAGAGTTTTCACATACATACATACATACATACATACATACATATATATATATATATATATATATATATATATATATTTGCACACACACACACACACATACCCAGTGCACAACCACATATATATATGAACACACCCTACCACACAACCATATGTATGTGTATATATATATATATATATATATATATATATATATATGCACAAGTACCCACTATCCACATACACATCTATATGCACACACACACACACACACATACATTTCTTAACAGGATACTGCACTACACACATCTTTTTCAATAATTCATTCTTCATTTACATGGCCAGGCAGGTAATTAGACAGTTAACCAACAAAACAATAAAAATATTTAAAATGGCCATTAATTTAATATCAGCTTTCAATGTAATAATTAAAGGTAAAAACACCTAATCATAACTGTATAAACAATGGTTGACTTAATAACTTCATTCTGATGCTATTAGTTCGTTAGTTATGCAGATAGATCTATTAAATAAATCTACAATTGGTGATTGTGTAACAATATACTTTTGTGACTTGCTTTGCTTTTAAGCCTCATTGTCAAAAGAATTCACAATTTTTCCTATTTTTAAACCATTATTGTGGTTGTTGTTATTGAGGAAACCAATATTAAACTTTATTCTTTGGAAAATTTGCATTTTTAAAAATTCATTTTGTGAATGTTTTTTTTTTTCTTTTTGGTTGTTTTAATGGGTCTTTCTTTTCACGTTTCTTTGAACTTTGGAATTTCAATTATTTTAAGAGTGCAGAACAAAATGCTTTAAGACAGATATATACATACAGTCTGTTTGTATACATATATACATATGCATGGATCTGTATTTTCACAGTATATATATGGAGGCACACATATATGGACATCCTGTTAAAGATATGATGATGATGTGTGTAGGTGTGTGTATACATACATACATACATACATACATACATACATATATATATATATATATATATATATAAATTTGTAGTGCAATATTTGGGTTCATAGAATCCTGTAGCAGAGTAGAAGCATTGGTGTAACCATGGTGTTCTGTTGATCTGAAGAGCTAACCTTCTATATAACCATTGGTTTATAAATGTACACCAGTACTGTGCTATGTGTAGCATGCATATTGGTGCAGACATGTAATTATTATTACATTATGAAGACTGGAACAGCCAACATCCTGCAGATATCAAGTGGTTAAATGGTTACATTCACCTCTCATACCTACTCACCTTTTATGATTTATGTAAATTTATATATCATCATATGCTTGTCCACATAGGTCAGACAGAATCCGTCTCAGCAGATTATGTGTGTGTGTGTGTGTGTGTGTGTGTGTATGTGCCTTACATTTTACTTGTTTCAGTCATTGGACAGCAGCCATGCTGGGACACCACCTTGAAGTACTTTTAGTTGAATGAATCGACCGCGTTTTTTTAAAGCCTGGTACTTATTCTACCAATCTCTTTTGCCAAACCACTAAGTTACGGGGACATAAACACACCCGCACCAGTTGTCAAGTGGGTGGTGGGGGACACAGACACATACACACACACACACACATATATATATATATATATATATATATATATATATAAAGGGTTTCTTCCAGTTTTCATCTACCAAATCCACTCACAAGGCTTTGGTTGGCCCAAGACTATAGTCGAAGACACTTGCCCAAGGTACCACTCACTGGGACTGAACCCTAAACCATGAATATGCACACACACACATATATATATATATATATATATATATATATATATATACATATGTATATATATGTATATATCCACTGACAAGGATTTGGTTGGCCTGGGGATAATTGAGCAGGTACTTGCCCAAGGTGTCACACAGTGAGACTGAACTGAAGACCATGTGGTTGGGAAGCAAACATTTTATCACACATCCAGGCTTGTTCCTATTAAAAAGAATTATATAATGCAATAAATAACAAAAAAAAAATATATGGGGTTTTTGTGATGACATGTAATAAATCAAATTTAGTAGTCTGTATATGTAATAAGAAGTGATTAGTTCAGTGGGTCTTAGGTCACAGAGAAACAGAAATTGTGGTTAGAATCCGAGTGGGAATGGAGAGTTAAGTGGAGGGTGTGTGGTGTCTGTTAAAAATATGTTCATTGGTGAAGTGGATATACTATGTTAATGTTGGATAAAAACAAGAAATGGGAATATATATATAAGTGTATAAATTGTGTCTTTCTTTTATATATATATATATATATATATATATACATATATGTGTTGATTTACTCACAAGAAACAATAAATTACAAAACTTAATACAAATGTATGGTATTCTTTGATACAACATAACTGAAAGGCTCTGATTTCTAGTACTCAGAGTAATTTATTTCTGATCATCAGCTGGTAAATCAGTCCTGGTTTTCTTTTGAAATATGCACTGTCTGAATATTTTTTGAAATAGAAGTTTGAAAAAAATGCTTATCTTTTGGTTCTTCTGTTTGAAAACCTTTGTGAATGGCATGTGCAAAAACAGCTGCTCCAAGCTCATGCTTTTGATTTCATTTCTGGTTCTCGTGATAATATTATTATAAATGTCTTAAACTCCATACAAGTGAAGTCATGAAATTGTGTTGCTGTTTAAGCAATGTGTCAAAGTTATACTTTGAAGTAATACTTTTAATTAATGAACCTGAGAAAACACATGCATATACATATGCACATATTGACATGCACCCAGACATATTAAAATATACATCAATAAAGCCTATTGATCAAATATTTTGAAATGAATGTTTTTTTCCTGAACAAGAATGAAATTCAAGGTGGCTTGTATTTGCATAGAAGATACTTAGCCTCATGCATACAAGGCTTAACAGCTCAGTTCTTTTGTTCAAACTACAACTGCCTTGAGTCAAAATTCTCAATTTTCACTCAAACAAAGGTCACACTGCATCTTTGATTTGAAGCTCCAATTCTTGTATGGTTGCAAGATAAAATCATTAGCAAGCCAGATAAAATGCTTAGCAGTATTTCTTCTGACTTTATGTTCCAAGTTTAAGTTCTATCAAGGTTGTCATTGCCTTTCATCCTTTTGATGTTAGTTTCATAAAGTACCAGTTAAGCAGTGGTGTTGATGAAATTGACTAGCCCCCTACCCACAATTTCAAACCTTGTGCTTTTAGGAAAAAAGATTATTAAGATAATGTTTTATAGCCATATACATCCCTCGTTCTTTAATCATAACCTGCTTTATAAATAAGGGGCTTCTTACTCTACACATCATTCATGGAGACAGTGAATTATTCCTTGATATAAACACAGCAACACCGGTTGTATAGCAGTGGCAAGGAACACACACACACACACACACACACACATTTATATGACAGGCTTCTTTCAATTTTGGTCTACCAAATCCACTCACAAGGCTTTGGTTGGCCTGAGGTGCCATGCAATTTATATAGTTAGTACAGCATAGCAATAATTTTAATGGTTTCTAAAAGACGAGGTTTTTATATCTGTCAACTAGATACAGTGACAGTAGAAAATTTACAGATATACTCTGTAATACCAAAATAGTAATATGGTTATAAAGTAATTAACTTCAGTGTTTTTATTATTTAAAGTTATTGTAACTCAACAAGTTGACTTAGGGGTGGGAATGCATGGTGAGTAAATGGTTTAATTTTCTAATACATCTCTCTTTGTTTTATTTCTATTTATTAATATCTGTCTCATTTTCAAATTCATCTACTTTCTTGAGAAAAAAGAAAAAATAAGAAATAATCTCA
>NC_069006.1:22131851-22132390 GCF_001194135.2 Octopus bimaculoides
TATATATATATATATATATATGCATATACATTAAGAGAGAGAGAATTGTAGTTTATGAAATAATTTCATTTGCATCAGAAATTGCATCTTTGCTCATCCTCCCACTCTTTGATAAGAAACCTTATTAACCCTTAACGTTCATAGGTAAGGTAAAAACCATACAATTTTCATATTTTTCAATTGTATGTATGTACATATATGTGTGTGATATTTGTGAGAGAGAGATAGAGAGAGAAAGTGTGTGTGTGTGTTTGAATGCTTGTGTGTGCATGTGCAAATTGCCATATTAAATTTATTTTTTTCACTGCTAACATTGGGTAAGATAGGATTATTTGTGAAATTTTTCACGTCTGTACATCTGCATATTAGTGTTCTACAGCTGGTATATATCTGCAAACTGAACTTGAAAGAAAAAAAAATGCACTAAGGCTTCTCCATGATGGAAATGTATTCCATACAAACACACACATACAAAATAATCATAAATGAAAACATAAATGCAAACATGCACACACACAAATATATATATATATATATAT
>NC_069006.1:22133172-22140418 GCF_001194135.2 Octopus bimaculoides
ATTTTTCCAACCATTATGTACATGGATTACCATTGAACTTCAAAAGCTCAAAGACAATATAATGTATTGGTATATTTATTTTTGTATATATCATTTTTTTTTAATATTATTTTCTTCATTTTGTACTTCTTTGTAAAAAACATTTTCATTCTCCCTCTTCTTGAAAATTTGCTACGCAAAGAAAGCCGGTTAGAAATCTTTATTAAAATATGCTTCCAGTTTAGCATTCTGCCTAATTATTATTTTTCATTTTCCTATATATATATATATATATATATATGAGTAAGTGATGAAAATTTCCTGGCTTTAAGGGTATTGCAAAAGGCATGGTTGGCAGTCCAACATTCTGAGTTCTTTTTCAGGGCTTAGAGAAACTAAAGGACTGTTGCAATAAGTGTGTGAATCTGAGAGGGGAATATATTCAATAAAATCATAACTAACTGATCCTCCTGAATTTTCTTTTACCCAAAGCCAGGAACTTTTCAGCATCGCCTCATATGTGTGTGTGTGTGCATACACAGATACATGTAAATTTGCTAAGTGCCATGCACAAAACTCTCGCATCTTATGTCACATTTGTAACTTTCCAATTAAAAATAATATAACGGTGGTGCCCCAGAATGACTGCAGCTTTGAAGGTGAAACATTTTAAAGAATTAAATATACACACAGGTATATAGTACACTTACCTATATACATCTATCTCCATTATATACACATTAGATATAAACATTATATATATCTTGCTCATACACTATACATATATATATAAACACACACACACATACACACACTGCATATACTCCTGTGTTTCATCATTGTTTTTGTCATCACTTTACCATTATGCCCATTTATTCAATGCTAGCATGAGTCAGACAAAATTTGAGGCAGATATCCTATACCAAGATGTTCTTTCTGTGACCAACCCTCATCTGTTTCCAAGCAAGTAATATTTCCCCATGGCTGGATATGTTTCCATGGAAGACTGGATGAATGGTTTATTCAAATGAATTGACACCAGTATGCATTTTAAGTTTAGTTTTATTCTATTGGTCTCTTCCTAAGTTACAGGGATGTAAACAAACCAACATTGATTGTCAAGTAGTGGGGCGTAACATACACAGAGGCAAATACACATATGTACATCATCATCATCATCATCATCGTTTAACGTCAGCTTTCCATGCTAGCATGGGTTGGACGATTTGACTGAGGACTGGTGAAACCGGATGGCAACACCAGGCTATGTATATATACATATATATATATATATATATGTGTGTGTGTGTGTGTGTATTTACTACCAAATTCACACTTAAGGCACTCAGAGAAAGAGAGAGAGAGAGAGCAGAAGACACCTGCCCAAAGTGCCACACAATGGAACTGAACCCAAAACCAAATGGCTGCAAAGCAAGCTTCTTAACCATACAGCCATGTTATAGTCCTTTAATACAATATGGTGTTACAAAGTATCATTCCATTTTTTTTTTTCTTGAAATAATATAGTGTGTTATGAAGGCATTATAGTTGCTACTTTTAGTGATCCTAACATAAAGAAGCCGTTTCATGGCTTACTTGGCTTACAAGAATGTGATAAAATCTTGCATTCTGTCAGTTATGACCATGAGGGTTCCAGTTGATCCAATCAATGAAACAACCTGCTTTTGAAATTAACATGCAAGTGGCTGAGTGCTCCACAGACACACATACTCTTCATGCTGTCCTCAGGGAGATTCAGTGTGATACAAAATGTGACAAGGCTGACCATTTGAAATACAGGTACTACTCATTTTTGCTAGCTGAGTGGACTTTAATAGGAGCCAGAGATGCTATCAACGGGATTGAACCCAGAGCTGCATGGCAGCGAAACAAACTAGTTGATTACACAGTCATATCTAGTTAGTAGAATGGAAAACTCAAACTATTCAAGTATTATTATATGTATATTTTATATATATATTGGAGGCAATGGAAGATAAAGAAGTTAATACCTGTAAGTTGAAAAGTAAAATTGAAAAAGAAAAAGTATTTTCATTTAAAAAATATATTAATATATATATATATTGATTTTAAGCTTAAATATTATTATCAACTGAAAATTAGGTTTGATATGAAGAAATAGGAAACATTATATAGTTATTCTCATTATTATTGCTGTTATTAAAGCATTATTATTATCATTGCCATAATTATTATTACTATTATTATTATCATCATATCATTCAACTGTTCATTTGTGAGGAGTTGAAATGATAATGGCATGAAAAAATGGAAGAAAAAAGGGAAAGTAATACTGACGTGTGTGTGTGCAAAATATATACATATACATACATACATATATATACACATAGAATATATACATGTGTGTATATATATATGTACATACACTTACACACACATACATATGCATACACACACATACATACATCTTGTATCAATTTATTAATGTATGAAACAACAACCACCAAAACGAACTGTGTACATTCGTCATTCATTTCAGAACTGTTATATAGCTGCAATGTTATATTATTAACATACTAAGTTTGAATGAATATCAAGTACAAGAGAATAATATTCTTAGAATATTTATTATTTTTGAAAACATTTTTTTTGTATGTTATTATTGCTATATATTTTTTCGATGGTACTAATTCATTTAACGGAGGAAATTGCATTATACTGTCCATATAAATTACATATGAACAAAAGTTTAGTGCTTTCTAAATTTATGAAGAAGAAAAGCAAAACAATAAAATAAAATAAAAGTCTATGAAAAATGAAAAAAAAATAAAATAAAATTCAAAAATAAATTATAAGCTAAAAAAAAACATATATGAAATAAAATAAAGGTTTCACCTTAATAAAAATGTTTTATACAATAAATAACCTAAGCTAAGTTAATAAAAATAAATAAGATGCATTCATCCGATTCAATGACAGATGACACAAAATCAATTCAAAAACAATGTAAAACAAGAGAAAAAAAACTGGCAGAAAACGCAAAACAAAAATCATAACAAAACAAAACAAAAGGGAAATAAGAAAATCATCAAATTAGATTTCAATAATAATAATAGTAGTAGTAATAACCATGATGATAATGAAAGTGGAAAATATTTTTCTTAGCTTCATTACATTGCCTCTTTCTTAGAAACAATACTTGTAATCACAAACTATTGTATTATTTCAGTTGATAGGCCTCTACTCAAGCACATAACGGATTTGGCTTTGAGGGCTATTTATTTGTTGCTAAGAATGGAATATACATACATATATATATATATATATATACACATACATACACACATATATACATATATATATATATACATATATATATATACATACATACACACATATATATATACACATATATATATATATATATGTGTGTGTGTGTGTGTGTGTGTGTGTATATATATATCATGAACTAGTACTAAATCTGCCATGTAAAGTAATGTCATACATTTCGTACAGTTCCTTTTCTTTCTTTTGCTTTTACTCCTCTCACTACTTACCCACTTTTTTTTTTCATAAAGATTATCACCTAATTCATTATGGCCTGTCTCTTTCATCGGTGTATTTATTTTCATTGGACACATTCTACCATTGCTTTTATTTTGCTTCATATGCAAATGCTTTTTAGTGACACATGCTTTGCTTACCTAACTTTATGTATATTTGTTTTTGGATGATAGATCTAATCCATTGTTCAGTTTAACCAGACCCTTTGGCTTTTTAGTTGCACTGTGTGCAACTATTCAGACCAGGTCTTCAATATGAGGATAACCGCTTCCCATTTTTCAACCAGTTATGCAAGCTCTGAAAGAATGGGAGTCATTGATAGGGGGTGGTGCTAATCTTCCTGACTAAGTGGTAGCTTTTTTCTTCTTTTACCTGCTTCAGTCATTAGACTGTGGCCATACTGAGGAACTGCCTTGAATGGTTTTAGTCTAAAAGATTGACCCTGGAACTTTTTTATGTTTTTGATATTTGGTAGTTATTCTATTGGTCTCTTTAGGTAAGCTTCTACAATATGGTGACATAGGCAAACCAACATTGATTGTCAAGTGGGCAGAGGGACACAGAGGAACAAAGATACGCACACACATGCACATATACATACATACATGATGGGTTTCGACATGGTCTCTGTCTACAAAATTCGCTAACAAAGCACTGATCAACTGAAGGCTATAATAGATGACATTTGGCCAAAGTGTCATGAAGAGAGGCTGAACCCTAAACTACATGAGTGCAAAGCAAGCTTCTTAACCACACAGCCATGATTGATCTCTTCTGTTGGAATGTCTGTGAGTTGAAGATCTAGAACTAAAAATTATTGGCAAAAATGGAATGGAATACCAAAGATTTGGCATTTTGTGAGGGAAACACTGAGAATAGCAGTTAGTGTAGAGACAAGGGCCAGGGAAATGGGAGAAGGCAATAAATATGACTAGAGGAGGGAAGAGATGGTTGAATCATATAGGCTTGGATGCAGGTGGTTTGAAACTACAACATAAAAATTAATCTAAAATGAACAAACACTTAAAAGTTGAAAAAAAACAAAAAAAAAACTGTTTGAATCAAAATTAATATCATCAGATGCAAAAGTTGCTAATTGCAACAGATCTATTAAATTAGAAAGCAATGTTAAGCGTATAAACTAATTTCCATAATTTTGATAATTAGAAAAATAAATTGAGAGAAGTATGATCACAGTTATTTAAATTATGGTCAATAGTAATGTCTTTAATTATCTGCAGTAAAATTTTTTAAAAAGTTGAAGTCCTCTTACGTATGTAGTAGCACAACCAGTTAGAAACTGTAGGTAAATCTCCCTGAAATCACACCCTATTCATCATCCTCATCATCATCATTTAATGTCCACTTTTTTTTATTTGCATGGGTCAGAGAGAATTTGTTCAAGCAGATTTTGTACAGTCAGATATATAATTCCTGCTGCCAACGCTCACCTGGTAATATTTCCCCAGTCATGTTTTACACTGAAGTCTAGAAACAAACAACTTCACTTGTATGACAACGATGCTCATTTACAGCCATCACAGATGACAAGACAAAAGTACACACATACACATACACACATAAAAGTACACATGTATACAACAGGCTTTGTTCATATTCTGTCTACAAAACTCACTCACAAAGCTTTGGTCAGCCCAGAGTTATAATAGAAAACACTTGCTCAAGGTACTGTGCAAAGAGATCACATGACTAGGAAGCAAACTTCTTAACCATACAGCTATGATTGTGCCTATTGCAATGTTGTACCTATTGCAATGTTGTACCTATTGACATGTTTGCACCTACTGTCTATGAAATATAAATGAAGGACACATTGAATAATGTGGTCCTCTATACATTAGGACCTATAAAAGGATGTGATGGTCATAACTTAAAAATAAAAGTTGAAGTAATGCTCCATGGAGGCCAGTCACACTGGTAGAAATAGCAGTCAAATATCCAGCAAATCATAAATCTTCTGAATTTTGCAAACTATCTTCTGAATTTTGCAAACCATCTTCTGCAAATTCTTTCATTCAAGCATTCTTTCCCATAAACTGAGTGTATGTTTTGAGTCGCTTTGGCTACAGAGTTTCCTGTTTTGTACTCATAAAGCAAATGCTCTTTGGATACTTCCATGTTAGAAAGGGTTTAAATCAAAGAAATTTTAATTCTATTATTCTGTAAAATAATATTTAATTAATATAAATGTACACAAATGCATAAAAATAATTTTTAATTCCATTAGACATTCTAAAGTATTTTAAAATTTCATTCAATTTTAAAAAAGGTAAAATCAGACAGAACTTATGGGATGACCTGATATATATATATATATGGATATATATACTTATATGTTGGGCTTCTTTCAATTTCCATTTACCAAATTCACTAACAAGGCTATAGTAGAAGACACTTGTCCAAGGTACCATGCAGTGAGGCTAAATCCAGAGTCATGTAGTTAGAGAAGAAAACTTCTTACCACACAGCCATGCCATCTTTATACATACACATATATATAAATATGAGAGAGGGTCTTCCATGCAGTTTCTATCTACCAAATTCAATGACAAGGCATTGGACAGCCTGAGGCTATAATAGAAGACACTTGCCCAAAGGTGCTGTGCAGTGGGACTGAACTCAAAAACCATGAGGCTGAAAAGCAAACTTCTTAACCGCATGACCATTACTGTATCTGTAACTTCTTAACGATACAGCTGTCTGCTCCAGTATATTGAACAATATATATACTGTGCAGATGACTGACCCTGGCTTACTTAATCAGAAATATCTGCTAAGTAAATGCAACAGTATGAGAACAAGTCAGTATAATAGTAGGAGTCATTAGCATGTAGATTGTGAACTTCTAGTAATATTGTAATGTTTAGCCACCATTTTATTTTTAAATTGCATCATGTGTGTGTGTGTGTGTATTCCTATATTTTGACATGCCCTGAACCTGGAGATCATACTGTCCATTTGATACAGAACACAGAATACAGATAGAAGAGAAGATAACAGATATTCAAATGCAGGCATAATTCTATTCAGAATTCAATACAGAAATTTGCTCTAAGAATGAATACAACCTTGAAAATATTTCTTATGAAAACAAAAAGAAAAACATAGAAAGATGTCCAAAGTATCTGCGCGAGTAGCATAAAATTGCAGAAACATACACAGAAAAATACACATATAGTTATAGACATATGTATATGTATGATCGCATCTCTCTCTCTACATATATATAAATTCAAATGTGAATTAAAAGCAGTTTGAGGTATATAAACAAAATCAAACACACATACACAAGGTGTGCATGTTGTTAGTTATAAAGACAGAATCTCCACACAAGAAAGAATCAACAAGGAGAATCTTTTCATAGAGAAATTCCAACCATTTCTTAACACACATACCTCTCAGTGACCTTATTTCTCTAGGAACAGACATAAACTTCCTGTTGAAAAAGAGTTCATAACTCCAACTGAAAAGATTTGTCTCCCCTTACACACACTTCCTGTTTTGACGCCACACTTCCTGCTTAACACAAACTTTTAGCCCTTTTCTTAAACCTAACAACTCTCAATTCTCATGCATCCTTATTTTTCCAACCATTATCTACATGGATTACCATTGAACTTTAAAAGCTCAAAGACAATATAATGTATTGGTATATTTATTTTTTTATATATTATTTTCTTCATTTTGTACTTCTTTGTAA
>NC_069006.1:22140649-22143149 GCF_001194135.2 Octopus bimaculoides
TTATATATACACACACATATATTTATATATATACATACGCATACCATCAAATACAGCACATATATGATGCATTTTTTATTCCAAAGAAATGTTAAAAAAAAAATACCCCAGGTTCTATATGCAAAGTTAAGCCTACTTTACATGCTTTAATGCTCAAAAAAAAATCTTATTGAATATGCACTGCTGAAATTAGGGCATGTCCTGCTTGTGCATCTTGTATGCAATCAAATACATTACATACACACACACACGTTCACTCACAGAGATAAACAAACATTATTATTGTTATTTTCATTTAACAGTTTCAGAACCTTTAAACAGATTGAGAATTTAGCTTATGGACCGAGCTGAAATTTGAAAAGATACTAGTTGAATGGCTAAGATCAAATACACTTTATAAAAATTAAAATCAAAATATGTCAAAGCATATGATATATACATAAAGGTTCTTCTATATTCTTGCACACACACACACACAAACAATAACACAATATTATTATAGTGGGAGAGAAAAAGATTTATGAATGAAGCATGTATTTCATACCCTTTAATATAAAAAAAACAAATTAAGTCCAAACCTTGTAAAAGCAGGCATGGAAGGCAGATGGAAAAATATCAATGTTTACTCACCTGAAAAAAATAAAAATAACAAGAAAATTAGATACATATATATGAAGAGAGAGAGAGAGAGAGAGAAGGATACATATATAGATATGATATTAATACTTCAATTTTAATCAAAACTTTATATATATCAAATGTTTACATATATGTATCTGTCTATTTATCTATACATTAATAATTAAAATTTGGCACAAAGGACAACAAAGGAGCATACGGAATAACAGGAAAAACACACACAACAGAACACACACACTCTCATTGACCAAATATGACCACAATTTTGATGATATTTTGAATTTGGCAGAGTCCACTTGCATGCATGCATACATGATGGCCATCCACTTGTGACTGAGGAAGACCATTGCTGACCTTTAGATTTGTGCACAAACCAAAGATCGCCAAAATGTCCAATGCCATTCCCTGCATATGTGATTTTATATCAGAGTGACCTTTTCTTAGAGACACGCTTTAACAGAAGCTGAGGGGTGCCTCACAAACAGTGGTCTTCTAGCACACTGGACACCGATAGCTGTTGAGCCTCCACTAGGTTCATTGCTCCAAAACACAACGCACTGCCTAGTCTTGGAATTGAAACTATGATCTTGTGATTGTGAATTTAAGATCCTAACCATTACGCCATGCACCTTTACAACCATGTAAATAATAATATAGTTCTATATTTAAGAGATGAGGAATTATGTACATTATTTTCATTTGTTTTGGTTGACACTTGCCCAAGGTGCTGTACAGTTGGATTGAATCCAAAACCATGTCGTTAAAGCAAACTTCTTAAATGCATAACAATGTCTATCAGATGTAAACTCCTTTACAAGCATAGTCAGGGATTCAGGAATTAGTAATCATAATAATAATGTATATAATGTTCTTTATAATGTTCTGTATTCAAATTTCCATGATTGTGTGATGACTTGAACAGTGTGCGTGAGAGAGAGAGAGAAAGAGAGGTACAAACAGTTATACAGATAGATAGATGTATGTGCCTACCAAATTTCACTAACGATGTATTGGTCTATGCCAAGCTAAGTAGCTAAGTTCACCTATATTTGTGTGACATCTTTTAGGGACATAAATATCACAAAGCTCAATTTACCAATTTAAGCTAGTTATACAAGTATATGTATAAAAACACATGCACACATCTATCTGTGTGTCTGTCTGTCCATCTCTTTCTTCTGCATTCTCTCATATAGATATGCATATATGCATACATTCACATACATCTATCTAGCTTTTTGTCCATCTATTAGTACTCCCCATCTCCTACACACAAATATATACACAATGTGCAACCATACAGTTTCAGTCTACAAATTCCTACTCACAAAATATTAGTGAACCAAGACTACAGAAGAAGTGCCCTATCCATAGAGACACACATAATCATCATTATCATTTAACGTCCATTTTCCAATTTGACCAGAGTTGGTAAGACCAGAGTTGGTAAGACCAGGGGTTGCACCAGGCTCCGTTGTCTGTTCTGGCATGGTTTCTATGGTTGGATGCCCTTCCTAATGCCAACTACTCCACAGAGTATACTGAATGATTTTTATGTAGCACCAGTACTTTTAATGTGGCACCAGCACCAGCACTTTTAATGTGACATGAGTACCATTGCTTTTTAAGTGGCACCAGCGAAAGTACTTATGTGGCACCGGCACCGGTATCAATTCTACTACGGAGGACAAGTCTTCTTGAGTACAGCAGCGGACCAGACATCTTGATCCTTAATGTAATCAAAATTGGAACTTTGGAACCACATGGTTGTGAAACAAACTCCTTAACCACATAGCCACGTCTGCTTCCCTTGGACCTGTTTTATGTCAATCAGGTCAGCTGGAGCATGTAGCAGAATTAT
>NC_069006.1:22148149-22150649 GCF_001194135.2 Octopus bimaculoides
CACACATAAAAGTTAAATTGTTAACACTACTGAAGAAAGCAATCACTTACATAATTAATGATTTTTTTTACTTTTGAAAAGAATTATCTTTCTAGGATCATATAGGTTTAATAAGTTTAGTAAAGTTAATAATATATGTAATGCAATGGCACCAAGAAAGTTTAATTAAAATTATATCTGTAGTGATGAGAGAAAATAATTATCTTAATGATTAATTCTGGTCAATTGGTTGAATATTCCACATTTAGAATACCTTTTGATTTTTCATGTCTTTGAGAAGAGCAGATAGTGCTCATGAAATTTGCTAATATTCCAAGAATGATAGTGCAGATGAGGGAGGTTATGTCTTCTACTTGAATCCTGGGCCAACAAATGCCTTGTGAGTGGATATGGTAGATGGAAACTGAAAGAATCCCATTGTGTATGTGTGTCTGTATGTCTGTGTATGCATGTATGTTTGTGTCTACCCTGTCTAGACATCATATGGTGGTTGTAAATGAGCATCATTGTTATACAAACAGGGCTATATATTTCCAGTCTTCTATGAAAAGCATGATTGGCTTGCTTGGTATAAGGTGAGGGTTGGTGACAGGAAAGGCATCCAGCTGCTAAAAAAAAAACTGCATCAACAAATTCCATCTGACCAATGCAAGCATGGAAATGTAGACGTTAAATAATGATGAGTTCCTTCCCTTGTCTTTCTTGTTAATGTTATAATGACTATGCTTCTCATTATGGGTGTAACTTCAATTGATTCAAATTTCTTTTTAGTTTGCTACATTAAGTATTTCAGACTGCACTTAACCATCAGGAAGCCAGACTATTAACATTAAAAACAAAATGAATATATAAAATACAAATACTAATCAAAATTATGCCAATAATCATGTTTTCCAAATTAGTTAATTAAGCTGACCTTTGAAAAAAAATCTATGTTTAGTAGTCTTGGCAAATACAAGAACATTGTGGCAACTTGTATATTTGTTATTGCAGAGATATCTTGGACAATATCATCATTTAAAAGTTTGTTAAATAAGTCCTTCTCTGAAGATATAGATAGTAGGGTATGTTTTGAGAGAAATTTAGCTGCTATTTCCAGGAGATTAAGCAGCTCCATAGAATTTCTCTTGTTAAACATGTAATAGATTCCAGATGTGTATAGCAAGATAGAGCAGAGTGACTTACACCCACATAACACGCTGATTGTGATAGGATTTCAATAGCAATTAGAATTGCTATAAACCACTATCCCATTAGTTTGGCTATATCATTTATCTTTTACTTGTTTCAGCCATTGGACTGCAGCCATGCTGGAGGGCTGCCTAGCAGAGATGTAACTGAACAAATCAACCTTAGTACATAGTTTTTATTTTTACAGCCTGAGGCTTATTCTCTCAGCCTCTTTTGCTGAACCTCTAAATTACAGGGACATGGAGAAACCAACACCAGCTGTTAAACAGTACAAGGGAGTGGGGAACGAACACTAACATTAAGACACATACACACACAGACATTAATATGACAGAATCATTAGCACACCAAACAAAATGCTTAATGGTATTTCGTCTGTCTTTACATTCTGAGTTCAAATTCCACCGAGGTCAACTTTGCTTTTCATCTTTTCAAGGTCGATAAATTAAGTATCAGTTGCATACAGGGGTCGATCTAATCGACTGGCCACCCCCCACCAAATTTCAGGCCTTGTGCCTATAGTAGAAAGGATTATTATTATTATTATTATTATTATTTAAAATATGCAATCTAAAGCTCCATAGGCTTGTTACAAAAACCTAGCATAGGTCTGAATCAAACTGTTTTAAATAATAATATATCTAACTCCTACTAAGTGTACTGAGAGACTCTCCCTTTTGTTTGTCCACTCACTCATGTGCACACACACACACACATACACACACACACGTGCACGAACACACACAGAGTTACAGGTTCATTTCCACTGCATGGCACTTTAGTGACTGCATGGCACTTTAGTGACTTTGTGACTGAATCTGGTCAAGAGAAACTGTGTGAAGATCTGTCATGCATTATTTTGTAGCTTTGAGATTCCAATGATGTGATTGTTCATTTTTAGAATGACCTTATGGGGATGATGTAGTGGAAGCTGGATCTAGCTGGGTTAAACACAAAACAGGTAGAATATTTTTTGGATACAATCAGTTAAAATGCTAAAGGGTTAATCATACATCTGTTATATGAGAGCAGGGGAACTGAACGAGATCAGCAACAATTTGGTCTTCTTACTTTTACATAAAGATGGAGTGTTCTGTGTTGCGCCCAATTGCACAATGAATTATAGTAGGGGTAGTGGTGGTGGTGGTGGTGGTGGTGGTAGTAATACCAATATACAAGAGTCTAATTTACTATGCTGAATTTATGCACCATTATTTAGAGTTCTTATAGGAATTCCTGTAGCCATAGACTTGACTGTTTTATAAAAACCAAAATCCAGCGAAGAAGAAGAAGAAGAAGAAGAAGAAGA
>NC_069006.1:22153337-22165585 GCF_001194135.2 Octopus bimaculoides
GAATTTTTTTTTATTTTAAATTTAATATTATATTAAAAAATGGCAAGTTTCTATCTGGTCAATTTAATAACTTATATCATGGTTTGTATGACTCTGCCAGCCGCTAAACTAGAGTCAATGAACTAAAGCATTCAAATTTCATGTAATTCATTGTTAGACTGGCTAGAAATAGCAGCCAAATCCCTCTCATATCACACAATACTGTCTTTAAAAAAGAAAGGACACATTAAATAATGTAGTCATAGAAGTACAAAAGGACAAGTCAGTTGTGACTGGATTGCATTTGATCAGAAATCTATCTGATTAAAGCTGAAATGAAGGCTCAACAACAGCTTTTGAAAAGGGCCAATAAAGGAAATTCTATATGGTTACATGGCTTGCTAGAAATAGCAGACACATTTCCATTAAATTAAATGCTTAAGAAAGATGAAGGACATAGATACAGAAGTTTGAAATAATGGATTAGTCACAACTTAAATTGCATCTATGGTATTATTATACCAATTAGAAACAGCAGCCAAATCTCCTTTGCATGACATATGACTATTTTAAAAAGGACTTATTAGATAATATAGTCAGGATGGGCTTCTTTCAGTTCAGTTTGTATCAGCAAAATCTACTCACACCAACACCAGTTATCAAGCAGTGGTGGGGGACAAACACACACGCACATGACGGGCTTCTTTCAGTTTCCATTTACCAAATCCACTCACAAGACTTTGGTTGACCTGAGGTTATAACAGAACACATTTGCCCAAGGTGCCACACAGTGGACTGAACCCAGAACCATGTGGTTGGGAAGCAAGCTTCTTACCACACAGCTACACCTGAACCTATATTATACACCCCCCCCCCCCCAGCAGATATGCGTGTAACAGCAGTTTCATACAAGCATGATACACAGCAGCAGAAACTCTGTTCTCCAAGCTTAATAGAGCAACTGATATTGTGAAAGTGTTTGTAGGATGGAAATAAAGAACTTAGAGACATGAGAAAATAGCTGTAAAATGGCTGTAAAAACCAAATGTCACATGAGTCAATTGCATCGTCTGTTTTTACTTTATTTTTATGTTTGCAGTAGAATTTCTATAGTTATGGTTACAGAACGAGAAAATAATCCTCACTGATTACTATGAAGTTAATCTCCAGTTTATTAGACTTCTTAAACGTATTTAAAATATTACCATGAATTGGAAAGTCAACTTTGAATTAGAGTGATATTCATGATCCAGTCAAATATGACAATTGATCACAGAAAAAATAAATAAATATGGAGTGCTATATACTGTTTAGTAAAACAAGTTCTCGATGTTGATAAAATGAACTTTTTTCATCTTTAGCTTATTCAATGACAATTAATCAAAATAAAATGAAAACTGGACATGAAAATTTATATATTTTAAAAAACAAAAAAGAAGAAACTGAACAAGTAAACCAGAGAAAGATGTCTTCCAATTATATCATTAGCTTCAGCGATTGTCAGAATAAAGTGATATGAATTTGACTGTAATACTTAAAACACTGCAGTATTTTGGTATAGTCAACCACATAAGACATAAAACATACTATGGTTATTTTGTTCCTTATTAATTTATATAAGTGAGAAAAAGATTGTGGCTTTTGAAATGAAAAGTTGTTGAAAGATACTTTGTGTTTCGTATTAAACTAATGAGTGTGTTCAGAAACAAATTGAGAAGACAGTAACATATGAATCTCTTTTACATCTTGTATAAGTAAGGAAAAGACTGTGGCTTCTGAAATAAAATATAATGGAAAAGCATTCATTTTTTATGTAAAAAGACCTCCTCTGATCATGAATGACTATAGAATTGCACCTAGAAAGTTCCCCTCAAGAGAAAAAAAAAAACAAAAAACAGAGCAAGATGGGAAATGAAGATTTTGCAAGCTACAAGGTAAACTAACCATCTAGGAGGGGCAGGAATTAGGAGAACTGATATGGAGGAGAAGTGACTTAATTTTTTTTTTTGCTGTTTTCATATAGCAGAAAACTTCTAGCCTTCTAACACATAGCATAAAACCATCTCCTTCTCTGTCACTCAGTTGAAGGGGCTTTTTCCGCCTCATGTCTTGCAAGTTACTTGGGAACCTCACTAGTGCAGGTGGCCTTTAAAAAAAGCACCCATTACATTCTGTAAAATGGTTGGCATTGGGAAAGGCATCCAGCTGCAGAAACCATGCCAAAGCTGACACTAGAATTTGATACAGTCCTATGGTTCATTGGATCCCATCAAACCATTCAGCCAATGCCAGTATGGACAAATGAATTAAATGATATATAGTCTAGGGGGTCTCACACAGCTTGCATCTACCAAATTCACTCACAAGGCATTGGTCAATCCAGGGCTATTAGTAGAAAACACTAGCCTAAGGTGACATGTGGAACTGAATCTAAAAACATGTGGTTTCAATGTAAGCTTCTTAACCACACAGCCATTCCTGCACGGATAAAAATCTACTACATTGCAATAAAAAGAAAGAAAGAACTATATAGAAAATATACAGACTCCACTACTAACAGTAAATCAGTAAATCCATTCAGACTTGGAAAATTAGATGTCAAATGGTAACAGAATTTTAATGTTTTATGATTTACTGAAGGTCAGCCCTGATCAAGCAAGTACTATCATTAAGGTGTTCCTGTGGCAAGCATTCTATTTGTTGGTGTTGTGCATCCATTACTAATATTTATTATATAATCTTTTCTATTTCTGTAATAAAAAATGATATGGTTTGATTTAAAGGAAATCTGGCTGCTATGTCCAAGTGATTAAACAAGCAGAAACAAACACGTTCATTGATTTGTTTATCCATAGGCTGACCTTCAATGATCAAACATATAATAAAAAGCTTTCCAGCAGTGACCCTCCTATCTTTTTTGAACAGCTACAAACACATACCATGTTTACTTGTGTCAAAGATGCTTTTTTGTTTTTTTCTTAAAATATGTCTCGAATATTTACTATGCATCCAAGAGAATGAACATTACGTTTTTATACATCAATTTTAACCCCAGAGGTGGGTTTACCTAGCATAGCTGTAAAAGTAAAAGATAATTGTTGATTATGAGAGGTATCAATATGATCTATATGCTATTGAGGCACTAACTAAACATTTTGGTAAAATAGGTGAAAGTACTAAGGTTTGATGTTTACTTCTTTCAAGAAGGTGCAGGAAAGAACTGCAAGATGAATTATTCAAGTCAAGCCAACTAACAGGATACCTAACAGTAGGCCAAGAATGAGATAGTTGGATAATATCCATAGTCTCAGTTGGTTGTGTTTGGGAATCCAGCAGCAAGGCATTATGACAGTTGCTTCTCATTGGACCCTATGAAGACGGTGCCTGAAAACTGTACTCCCACGACTTTACCAGGAATAGTGGACAAAAAAAATAGATGGATGGGTTTCAAGATTTTAAGGTAAAAATTGTGTTGAATCTTAAAGGATGGCACTTCTTCAGAACCAGAAAACATGGTAATCCAAATCTGTCTTTTGCTGTTTTTGTAGATGGGTAGAATATGGTTTGAGGGAAATTTAGCCATGATTTCTAACATGTGAAGTGACTGTGCCATGATTGCTTCTGATTAAATACAATAATTGTATGCTGTAAAAATCCAGTTTTGAACAAGGTTTTTCAAAACAGTTAAAATTAACCAGTTTCTTCTAATACACTTCAAAATTTGAAGCAGCAAATTAGAAAGAGGAAGGGCATCTGGATGTTGAACATATGCCTCAATAAAACTCATCCAATCCATGCAAGCATGGAAAACTGGACACTAAAATTATGATAATGATGCTGATGCAAAAAAACCAAGATCACATTATCTAAGCTGTGACCTTAAAACAGTTGGTGTAAATTGATAAATATTTGGCTGCTATTTCTAGCATGTCCTATGACCATAAAAGGTTCCCTCAATGGCCTGTTTATTAAAAAGTGTTTAGATTTCAGTGCCTTAAGGGAATAAAATAAAAGAAAGCAAACAATAGGCAAGAAGGAAATTGAGGAAAAAAAAAAATGTCAGATGTTAGCTTCAACATGTGTGCTACACAAAAACTTTCCACAAAAATACCCCATCACACACAATCATCATCATTGCTTTAACATCCACTTTTCCATGCTTGCATGGGTCAGATGGAATTTATGGAGGTGAATTTTCTACAGCTAGCTGATCTAGAAAAATATTAAAACAGACAGATTTGTATCATAGGAGCAGAAGTGGTCTTAAATGGGTTGCTGTGAATATGGTCACCAAGAAATGAATGAGTTAATGGTGAGAGCCAACCATATTGAGGAATGTAGCTACATAGTAATAAAATGTTGATTGGCTAGTAAGAGTTTTTCTGTTAATAAGCTGTTGTTGTTTGTTTTTAACTAAGAATGCAATGACTTACAGCTGTTGGTTGTAATTTTGTAGAAAAATAGAGTAAGCTATCCTTATTTTTTAATATAAACTATTACATTCTTCTTTCTAAATGAGTGAATTACAGAAATATAATGCAGAAGAAAAAAATGTAGAATCTGAAATTATGTTTCTTTCATATGAAGTTATGTTTCTTGCGAATAGAAAAGAAAACCAACTAAAAGCATGTCCTCTAGTTTACTTTAAAAAATCCCCAAAACCCCAACAGTTAATTGGTTAATAATAAGGGTAATGTAACACAGTTGACACAAACAGTTGAGTGTTGCAGTGCATACTACTATCTGCTATCTAGTTTGATATCTGATGTTATTAAATTCACTTTGCACTTCTGAAGGTCACCTAATTTTTTCACAATGCAATGAGAGAAATTTTTTCCACAGTGACTTAAAGACGTAGAAAGGATGGATGAACCTCATGTAGGCTCAACGACTACCTAGCAATAGCACAGGCCCTTAGAAATTCTGAGTTGGTGTCCAATGTGCTGGAAGATCACTGTGAGAGAAGCATCCCTAAGCTTTTGTTAAAGCATGTCTCTAGAACCTGTTTCAAATCCAGTTTATGTCTGCTTGGATAATGGGTGGTGACTTGGTCAGTGAATCCTCTGCAAGAGACAACAATTGATGGCAAAATGAGCTACTATAGATCACACTATCCCAAAGTGTGTGTGTATGTGACCAGGCATCACATGTTAACTTGTATTCCCACTGAAATTCTGAACAAACAATTCATCAAGGCCAGTTCAACCCACCCTAGGTGAGTGCCACTGTAAGTACAAGTACAGTAAAGAGCTAGAAACAGCAGCAAAATATCTCAGAACACACCCTGTTGTTTTAAAACATGGAAGGAGGATACATTCTTCTATTCTTTTTTTTAATCATACTAAGAAAACCAGTAAGTTATTAGTTGCATGATAAGGCTTCTATATAGTTTCCACCTACCAAATTCCATTCACAAAGTGAGGACATATGTTAAAAATTAAAAGTTCTTCTAGTCATAACCATGTCATTTTTTTTTTTTTTTGCCTATCTAGAACACATTTCAAATGTAGCCTTCTATGTCTTTTTTTATATTAGTAGCACATGATTACAGGTAGTCAGCTTCTATTTCTAGCAGTTTTAGTGGCCACATGGGGTTAACTTATTGGCTCATCTTTTATAATAGGAAAATGTTGGTAGAACTTGTTTCTTAAACAAAATTTTCATTTTGTAAAGTAGGGGTGTGTATGTATATATATATATATACAAACACACAATAGATATAATATATTCACACACACACACACACACACGCACACATATGTATATAGGTGATCAATATGTCTGATATATTATTGTTATTGATTTTACAGTCTCTGGAATGTTGAAAGCAAAGTTGAATCTGATAAGATTCAAGCTGAAAATTGGTATTTATCAATAAAACTATCATGTAAAATATAGTTTAGTTGTGCACAACTGTTGCTGTTTGTATTGGTTTAATTAGCAATACTATTAATGAAAACAGCACTGTAATTAATTAAGATAATCTCATTAACTAAATTAGTATTGTTATTTAATAAAATAGTATTATCATTGACTAAAATAATGTTATACTTTAAAATAAAATTGTAATTAAACAGGGTTGTTATTTAACTATAATATCATTAATATTAACTAAAGTATTGTTACTAAATAAATTAGCTTGGTTATTAACTAAATCAAGATTGTTATTAATTAAGATAATATTATTAACTAAAACATCTTTAATATTAACTAAATTAACATTGTTTATAAATGAACTAGCCTAATTATTAGTTAAAACCAACATTATTATAAGCTAAACTAACATTGTTGTTAATTAAAAAAATATTGTTATTAACTGAATTAACATTATTATCTCATCTGGTATTATTTTAAATTAAAATGGCATTAAGCTAACTAGTTTTGTTATTAACTAAAGCAGAATGGTAATTAATTAAACTCACCTATTGTTTAAATTACTATTGTTATTGGCCAAAAGAGCATTATTATAAACTAAGCTAGTATTGTTATTAATTAAATAACATAGTTAACTAAAGCAGAGTTGTTATTAATTAAATTGGCATTGTTATTAATTAAATTATCATTGTTACTAATTAAACCAGGTTTGGTATTGTAAACACTATTTTATACTCGATTTTATATGAAAAAATTTTACCAAAAATTGTACCAAAGTTGTACCAAAAAGTGTACCACATTTTGTACTAAATTATGGGTGTGACTTAGCAAGCTGTTAACTAATTTAACATTATTTTTTAGTCAATCTTCTTATTAATTAAACTAGCAGTGTTATTAATCGAAGTTGCTTTAGTATTAACTAAGCTATTTTGTTATAAAATAAGATGGGCTGCTTTCATTAATTAATAAGGTAATATAATTTATTATTATTATTCTGCCAAGGATGGGAAACAACTCAGGACATATTTAAGTTTATTGTATCTTCATCAACAATGCAAAGATTCCACCATACTTTCTGAAGAATTGATGAGAGAATAACTAAGTAAATCTACAATATTATATATATATTGATTGGCAAAGGAAAATAAAAATGTTAAGAGAAAAATCAATGAATAATTCAGAGATGCTATCTGCTTAAAAAAAAAAAAAGATCAGTTTGAAAAAACATGAAAATATTATTATTAATAAATTTAGTTTTTCTTTACCAATTTACATTAGTTTTGTTTTTTAATGTTCACTACATTGAACAGGTTAACACTAACTTAATTATTCATTAACTAATATCGTCTTTCTATACTGCATAATTATTTCTAGTTAGCTTTTTAATGCTCACTGCATTGAACATGTTAATATTAACTTAATTAGTCCCTAATTAACATTGTTTGTTTCCTCATTGCATAATTATTTTCTTTCTAGTTAGTAGTTTATTGGGAAAGTACATAGCCCAGTAGTTAGGACGCTAAACTCCAGATCATAAGATTCTGTGTTCGTTGGTTTCCTGCATTGTACCCTTGAACAAGACATTTCACTTAATGTTGTTCCAGTTTAAACAGCTGAAAATAAAGACCAGTCTTGTGCTAGTACAGCTCTTTCTCTCCTGTCACTTGTCATCACATCTTAGATGTTCCACTAAGCCATAGGTTGAGTGTCTACTCGAAATTGCATATTCATCTGTTGCAAAGATAGAGACCATCTAGTTATCCTGAGTGAAGAATGACTGATGACTTGCATGGTGACTTTGTTTAAAGTGAAGAAGAGATGAGCACTTCCAACCTCACTCTCTCATTCAGAATGATCTTCAATCCAATGGCAAAACCAAGTCAAAATGACTGGGGATGGAGCCACATCCAGTGGATGATCAAGAATATCTTTTTTGCCTCATCTTGCTCTCTACACTCTACAATGCATTGCAGCAGCCACTTTCCATTTCATTTGATCATGACAATTTTTTTTTTCTACAAAGTCCACTGGATCTAGTCTTTGCATGCATAGGTAAGCAAGTCCTAACTCACCAAGAGTTACATGCTTGCTGGCTACTCTCATCCAGTTTTGCCTGGTAGTCAAAGCCGTTTACCAGGGTATGGATGCTGTTGCATGCAAACAGGACTTAGAGCCACAGGTGACAGTGGTATCTATACCAGCTTGCAACTACATAACTACTTACAACAATTAGTGAAAGCATGTTACACACTATGAAATCATACTCACTTGTGATTGACAGCTGTGATGTCAGTAGTTTAATGGTTTCTTCATTAAATATGTTTTCACAGACTTAATTATAGAAAAGATGTACCTAATCAAATGAATGTTTTTATTGACACACCAACTGTAACCAACACATCACCATTCTTTCTGTACTTGTAATTGTTTAATTCTTTTACTATGGAGATCAGATATATCCAGTCAAAATTTAATTACTTTTAACTTCAGAAAGCAGTTTATATACCAATCCATATTTTGTAGAGGAATGTCATGTTGAAACTACTTTCTGTTGAGATGTGTTAAGTTTATTGAGGCAACGTGACTTGCAGAAAACACCAGTTCTATTTTTTTGGTAGCTATTTAACATTATTATTGAAATTTAACTTCGCAATGAAATGGTTAATCTACTCTGCCATTCATCAGTGCCATTTAGGAAACAGATGTATTGAGATATATAATGAAAGAGATTATAGGATTGGTGACAGCAGCATGTGTTGCTTCTTTGAAATTCTCTGTCTTTGCTAGGATTTATGTGAACATTCTCCACAGTTGTGCCAAGAATTATGACAGCTACCTATGATGATAATCTGATGGCATATAAACAAACAGCAATAAGCTCCAGTGTGTTTCAGCTCTTTGTCCATAGAGAAATAAGCCAAAGAGAAAGCCTGTGGTCATACCACATGATAGAATTAGCTGCTAAAATATCCCTCAAATCATACCCCACTATCTTGAATAAAAGGAAAGATATATTAGAGACAGGCAGACCTGAAGCAGATCTGGTGCAGAGAGAGCATGTCATCAATGAAGTCACAAACAGCAAGAAACGGACTTTGACAAACCTAGATGAGTGATTGATTGACAAAATTATTAATCAAACAATTGATTAGTTAATTGGCTAGATGATTAACCAATTGACAAATAAATAATAAAGAAGTGAAATAGAACCAGTGTGTGTTTGATACTGGCAAAATAACCCTCCAGAGATACAACAAAATATGTTTTAATACATGAGTTCACATCAAGAATCCTGCAAACCAATAGGTCTCACTTTTCTTTCTAAGTAAAGAGGCTAGTCTGAAGTTCTAGGCAGATGGTCAATCTGGTGTAAATAGCTGCCAAATTGTAATACACTGTACCCAGCTGTTTTAAAACAGGATGGATGTGTTGTATGGGGTACACTTAGCTATATAAAAGATAGGATAGTCAATAATAGGTAGATATAGCTATGTAGGACATGTCATCAGAGGCTAGGAGCTCCTAGCCTCTGATGAGATATACATATCTTGTGCACCCATGAAACTTTAAGTCAAATGGAACTGAGTCAAATTGTTTTTAAGCATAGATATGTAATATCATATATCTATATATATATACAAGTTAGCATATATTTTGATGGTCAAAGTCTTTCAAATAACATTTTGTGTGATCAGTAATAAACTGACTGAAACAGATGGATGCATGGTTCAACTTCTATGCAGGATCTGTTGGCTTTCCTGTCTTTGGCTACACATCTTACACATGCATACAGTGAATGAGGAGAACACATGCAATCATATAATTTACTGAGCCTTCATATCTGTGATGTCTGCTAGCATGGAAGCCAAATCATGTACCTGTTGTTTACTGGGCAATCATGTTACTGATTACACCAAGTGGCCTCTGAAAGAATTCAGCTGTTGGAATAACATATATAAAAATTCTTTTGCCTAATAAGCTTAACAAACTAGTCTCCTGTCATATCCCATGAGGATCACAGACAATTTAGCATCTACTTAACCACCAGAAGACAGGCTGTACTAATTAGCATCTAACAGACCAATATTACACTGAAGTTCCACTGTATTTATGACTTAGAGCATCCACAGAACATGAATGGTAATTAGCTGTGACATAAATTACTAAGAATCATTAGTATAAATTATATATGGGTGCATAGGACAGCTATGTGCAGCCTACTGTGGTTAAGTAGCTGTTAAATTGTTGGCAATTCTCATGAGACATGAAGCAAGACTAGACTGTCAACCTTATCTACTAAAATCAATGTTTTTATTTGTTATTTTGACAGTCAAAGTCTTTCAAATGTCACTCAGTGTGATCAGTAACACACACCAATTGTAATGGATGGATGCATGGTCCAACTTCTGTGCTGGGATCTGTTGGTTTCCCTGTCTTTGGTTCTACTTACAGACATACACACACACACACACACACACACATACATATAGACAGACAGACAGTGAATGAGAGAGCAAAAACACATATTCATATAATTTACTGAGTATTTACAGCTTTATAGGTTGATAAAGAGATAACTGTGATATCAAATATGTTTTATAATGATTCTAATACGATATTTTATGTGGTGATGGTCGTGGCAGTGAGTTGTGATAGTTGTTGTTTAGTTACAGGTAAGCACTGATAGAGTAAGCTGATGAAGGTTATTTTTCTATTCAGATAGGCTGACACAGTTAGGGCAATATATCCTCCTACATTTTAAGATAGTGATGGAAATTTTGGCTGCTATTTCTTTCCAGCATTATCAAACCATGTAGATTCTCCTTTGCTAGTTGACAATTTCTTGTTGCCATTGTGGAGAAGCATAAAGCTTAAGATTTTTAAGTAGGAAAAAATAAAACAAAAAAAAACCCCCAAGTAATGTCTCGAGTCTGAGGATGATGGGGCATCAATCAGTTTCCATGACATGTAAAGTGACTGAGATCACAAGATTTTCCCTGAATGGGACACCAATTCATTACAAAGTTATTCATTTACAGCTGAGAAAACTAAAACAATGTGGAATGAAGTGCTTTGCTTGAGAGCATAATGCCCACTCAGGGCCAGGAATTGAAATAATGACCTTGCAATCATGATGTTGGAGTGTTTACATCCCTGTAAACTAGAGGTTCAGTAGAAGAGACCTGTGGAATAAGTACTTGGCTTTAAAAACATTACTGGGGTCAATCCATTCAAACAAAAATTCTTCAAGGTGCTGCACTCACATGGCCACAGTCTATTGACTGATACATGATAAAAGGTGTGTGTGTGTGTATCAGCTCTACAGTTCAACAATCTTACAATAACCTTACTAAATGCATCAAAACAGATGAAACTCATCCATAAAGTTGATTGCTAATAAACACCTCCACCATATATATATATCAAATTCTCATTTGAACCATGATTTTTGTTAAAGTCCTACACTGATGATAGTACATGTGCCCACACATACTTACATTTGTACACACAATATTTACACATGAACATACACATATTTGTATACACACACATATAGATATGCATATACATTTGTATACACACATACACATTTGTATGCACACACACACACATCACATATTAATTGGATAGAATGCTTTGCATTATTTATTGTAACTTTCTGAATACTGATTCCAATCCTACCAAGGTCAACTTTGCCTTTCATCCTTCTAGAGTCAATAAATAATAAAGCAGTCCAAGGTGGTGAACTGTCATGCATGTATGTTTTCCTAAGTAAATTCCAACTGAGGTAGATTGGACTTGTTACATGCATTATAGACTTCCTCAGGTAGACTGGACCTGTTCCTCAACAAATTTTCTTTGGAAAACTACCAGTTTGCTCTCAGTGACATGGTGGGCCAAAGAGGAAATACAAAGTCATTCTCAAGACAAGCTAGAAAAAATGTTACTTAGAACAGTCCACTTGCATAATGCCTCTCCCAAGGTTTAATTGTAGTCCACTTGCTTGTTACATGTTTTGTCACAGGAATGTGATTTGAAGGAAATTTGGCTGCTATTTCTAATAAGTCATGCAACAATTTCAAGGCTTTCTCTATCGAGTAACAGACAAACTATGTACAGGTAGTAGTTGATTATTTCAATCCCACTACTAGATTACCTATTTTATTAACCTTAGGTTAATAAAAACCAAGTTATCTTTGTTGAGATTTGAACTCAGAACTTAAAAAGGTCAAACTAAATATCAGAAAACAGCTTTTGACAGACATATTACTGACTTTTCCAAACCACCACCTTAGTTTTATATTCTACTTATTTAGTCATGGCTTGTGTTTGGTTTACATATGTGATAATACACACACATTGTTATATATATATATATATATATATATATATAT
>NC_069006.1:22165780-22170975 GCF_001194135.2 Octopus bimaculoides
CTTTATTTTCTAAGCCTGTTGATAATTTTATTTAATACATACAAATATTATTTCTTATTTAGTAAATATATATACATAATACAAATATTTATATATATATATATATATATATATATATATACAGACACATGCAAAAAAGACATAAGCAACAAAATTTCTGTCTACCTCAATATGACGTCTTAGACTGGAGATAAAGATTTCTAAAGATGAAATAGTAAGTTGTGATATTTGCGGTGATGTTCATGATGGCTTTGATAAAGTAGCATATATATATTTGTATTAGGGAAGTAAATTAACATTTTAGCTTTTGTATGAACTTATTGCCATAGTGAAACCATGACATTTGCTTCTTGCTTTTGCTTTGGCAATAGTTGTGGCACCATACCCAAAACAAGATGGCATAGAAGACACACTTTTTATGAAAAAATTCTCTTTAAAAATCACAGAATATTAGAAATGACATTCATTCACAACTCTCACACAACATCAAGACAAAGAGACACATACATACATATTAGATCCATTCACAAGGTTTAGGTCAGTTCATGGCTATAGTGGAGGCTACCTTGTTGACAACTTTCAGAAATTATATGCACTAATTTCAAACAGAAATAAGCAACAAACCACTTGATGTTTAATAGTGGTTTAGACTTACTCAGATATGATGGGCTTCTTTCAGTTTCCATCAACTAGATCCACTCACAAGGCTTTGGTCAGCTAGCAGCTACAGTGAAGGTTACCTTGTTGACAACTTGTAGAAATTACATGCACTGATTTCAAACAGTTTCAAACAGAAATGAACAGCAAATTACTTGATGCTTCAGTATTGTTTAGAATTCGTCAGTCATTGAAGTAGCATGTGTCAAAACCCTGAACAAACTGAATTTATTGTATGCTATATATAAACAAACCACTCAAGCTTGAATGGGTTAAAAAGAATCATTGTGCAGAGAAATCCATTTGAAAGACAGTCCTTTCCATAAATTCAAATAACAACTACTAATTGTACTGATATATCATATGAAAATCTGACTAGATGTCAAGCCAAACATAAATATTATCATCAAAAGTAACACTTATGCAGTAAAAAAAAAAAATTAAAAAAATAAACCCTAAAATTACAAAAAATTACAAGAGATTCTTTCATTATAATTTTCTCTATTTTGCTGTAATGATTTTTATATGGTGTTTCTGACAACTATGAATGAATGAAGACATCACAATAAGTATGCTTTTTATTAATATTAATACATTTTTTCCTTCTTAATCCAACCTAGATGAACGAGTCTGTCATTAGTGGAGGAAGAAGATAAGTGATTTGACATACAAAAACAACATCATAAAACTACCAGAGGAATTATAAGTTTGAATGTTATCTATTTGTATGTTGCACACCAGTTGTCTGAATCATGTTATGAATGTTGTATCTCAAATATTCAGCTGGTATAACCTTTTATCCTGAATTGTTTCAGTCACTGGACTGAAATGGCCATACTGGAGCATCACCTTCAAAGGTTTTACAGATCAGCCCCAGTACTTTCTTAAAAAATGTAAGTCTGGTACTTATCCTATTAGTCTCTTTTTGCTGATCCACTAAGTTAGGGGGATATAAATAAACCAACACCAGTTGTCAAGTGGTGGTAGTGGAGGAAACAAACAGACACAAATTCATTTTTCATGTATATATATATATATATATATGAAAATATATAGGGAGAGAGAGAGAGAGAGAGACACACACACACACACACACTAGACAGAAGGATACTCTTTTACTTTTTTACTTGTTTCAGTCATTTGAGTGCAGCCATGCTAGAGCACCGCCTTTAGTCAAGCAAATCAACCGCAGAGCTTATTTTTTGTAAGCCTAGTACTTATTGAATCGGTCTCTTTTTCTGAACTGCTAAGTTATGGGGACCAGCGATGTTGGGGGGACAAACACAGACACACAAACATATACATACATATACAATGGGCTTCTTCCAGTTTTCATCTACCAAATCCACTCACAAGGATTTGGTCAGCCCAAGGCTATAGTAGAAGACACTTGCCAAAGGTGTCACACAGTGGGACTGAACCCGGGACCATGTGGTTGGTACGCAAGCTACTTACCACACAGCCACTCATTTGTATGAATGTGAATGAATTTGATAGGTGAAAACTGGGAAAGCTTGCTGTGTGTGTGTGTGTGTGTGTGTGTGTGTGCACGCATGCGTGTGTGTGTGTGATTTATGTTTGTCACCTTCCCCAGCACTTGACCAATGGTGTCAGTTTGTTTACATCCCCGTAACCTAGAAGTTCGGCAAAAGAGACTAATAGAATAAGTAGTGTACTTAATGAAAAGCCCTAAGTACAGAGATCAATTTGTTTGACTGAAACCCTTGAAAGCAGTGCCCCAGCATGGCTGCTGTGTTATAAGTGAAACAAGTGAAACATAGATATACAAATATACAAATGCTCTACAAATATATTCATGCACAGATTTCACAAGAATTATACATTTATTACACACACATGTATATGTAAAAATGCCACACATACACATATATAACATAATCACACACACAAGTACATGCACACACATATATCAAATACACACATACACATACAAATAACTTACTTTTTCAAAATGTGAAAAGATTTTCTTTCTATATGAAACTACTCTGGTGAGTTTAGTTTGGTGCTTGAAGAGATAAACATACCACCACCACTACTACTATCACTAAGTACAGAAGGAAAAAATATTTACCTAAAAATACATTTCAACCAAATGTTGCATTTCTTTCCAATTGTTCTAGTTGTAGTATTTCAGTATTTTTAAGAAAAACGTACTTTGCTGACTCTCCAAGATTTCAAGAAGGTGGGGTGAGGTGATGGTGGGTCAAGGGAAGTGGTGTGGGACTATTTTATTTATATTTCTTTCTGCTTTTACTGTTAGAAATAAATTGGTGTGTGTGTGTGTTCCCCCCACTCCATTCTGTTGTCTTCCTTATGTGATTTTTTTGTGATTTTTGTAACGTTACAGCTTGGTCTATTAAACTTTTTAATACCCTAAGAGTTGTTTGCATTCAGTAGGTTAGACAGAAATACATATATATATATATATATATATATATATATATATATATATATATATATATATATATATATATATGTGTATAAAATTGTAAACCTCTTATACTTATATTATCCTTCTCAAATTATTCTGAGTATATACAGTGAAGTAGACAGTAAGTATTGCTCAAAAGCAATGTAAGGTGTAAGAAAAAGTGACAGAGAGGGGGAGAAAGAGAGAGAGAGGAAGAGAGAAAGAAAAAAGCTAAAGAGAGGGAGCTGTGTGTGTGTGTGTGTATTTGTAAAGAGAGAGAGAGATAAAGAGAGACATTTATTCGAATAATGTCACTGAAGAAGAAAATATCCTTCCTCTGAAATGAAACCAAAATCAATGACAAAATTTCTGTGATTTTTAAGATAGGAAAATGGGGTAAGAAAAAACAAAAGTGAAATGTAAAAGAAAAAAGAAACAAAAATAGGAAAAACAATGAGAGACAGAGAGAGAGAGACTTTGTCAGTTTGTTCAACCTTACTTGAGGCTGTGCTGATGTGACATCTATTTTGGAGGAGAGAACGAAAAAAAGAAAAATAAGATAAAAGAAATGAAAAGAAAAAAAGTTGAAGAGGAAGAAAGAAAACAAAAAACACAGAAATGACAATAATGTTTCCAGATGACAACATTATTACCTAATTCAGTAGAATTCCTGAGACAAAATCACTTTTAATAGAATCTACTAAAAGAATTCTAGTAAAGATATCCTACAGAGAGAGACAGAAAGAAAGAGAGAGAGATGTGTAAATTGTGTAAGTTTGGTTTAGTAACTAAAGTAAAGTAGTGTAAATAGCAATGAAATATATAGAAGAGATGGACATATGATAAATATTTGTGTGTAAATTGTGTGTGTGTGTGTGTGTGTAATAATGTGTGATACTGTATGTAATTATGCGTGTGTTAGTGCATGTGAATGGTATGTGCGCATATGTGAGTGTGTGTATGTGTGGTAAATGCATGTGTGTGTGCGTGTGTAAATGCATGTTTGTATGTGTGTGTATAAAATATTGCAAAGTGTCAAATTAAAATTTGTCAGATTTTTGTTATTTTGGTATTGTTTTGATTTTTCTTTATTCTGTGATATTATGTTAAATTACGCATTGTTGTCGATATCCAAGGCTTGCTTGTTTATAAACAGTGCATCTATTAAGAAACAAAACAAAACAAAACAAACAAAAAACCCAGCAAACTCTACAACAAAAAAAAACCCCACCTAAATATCAACATAACACAGCAACAGAATATAACTGGTTTACTGCACTGTGAAATATCAGGAATTAGATATATTTTCTTTAGTTTTAGCACTGAAGAAAAATAGATTGTTTCCATACAATCAAATTCTATACAATCACTTCATACGATAGATTGGTTATAGATTGGTTATCTCTCATATAACTTGTTGCTGGCATGGCCATGTGGTTAACACTTTCACTTTGAAAATCATGTAAACAGATTTCAATCCCACTGGACGAGTGTATTTAGCTGGTTTCAATGGAAGAGGCATGCAACCAACTTGTTCTGAAGAAAATACAATTTATATAAATAGATTTGAAATAATGTCTTCTACTACAATCCCAGGGCTGACCAAAACCTTGTGACTGAATGATGTAGATAGAAACTGGAAGAATCCCACCATGTATATATATATATATATATATATATATATATATATATCATCAGTAATTCAGATACCTGTAAATAAAGCACACTCTAAAACAGTAGAGTAGTAATATATTTAGAATGTTGTTTTTTTTATGGCTGATAAGAGAGTGACCACTGGTTTCACACCTATAAAGTGCTTAGCTGTATAGATGACCTGTCAGGTGTGAAACCAATGATCACTCTCTATATATAGTACTGGGTTTGATTCATTCAACTAAAAATTCCTCAAGGTGGTGCCTCAGCTGAAACAAGCTATATATTTATAATGTTCTCTTCTAAACAAAACAAAAAACATCTGTTTTATATAAATAAATAACCTGTTTGTACATTCACAAGAAAATTTTATTTGAAAGTTCAAAAAATGAACGAAAGCACTAATAATAATGATTAAATATATATATATATATATATATATATATATATATAT
>NC_069006.1:22170985-22171721 GCF_001194135.2 Octopus bimaculoides
TATATATATATATATATATATATACACACACATATATATGCATATATACACACATATACACACTCACATAAATACATACATATATATATATATATATATATATATACACACACATATGCACACACACACATATATATATTTTCTCTTTAATTTTGAATCACTTAAGTCCCATAGCTTACACGTTAGACAAATAGAGACCCATAAAATAAATACCAGGCTGAAATAAGTACAGGGTTCAATACAATCAACTGAAAGCCCTCAAATCTGGTGCCCCAGACTAGCTGTCATCCAATAACTGAGAAGAATAGCAGAGTATGTCTATCCTAAAGTCGTTAGCACTGCGAGTGAAATAAAATGGCTTAAAAGTGCAGAATGAAATAAAATTGCAAATTTTTGTCTTGCGAGAAGAAGCTTTACCTATCTCACAATAGGGGGTTCACAATCAGAGTAGCAGCTTTACTTATTGATTTCTTTCAGAGACACAATGCCCTAGATATTTTGGTGGGGGGGAGGGAAGTGGGTGGATGTATGGAAAGAAGGCATCGTGTAACAAAAAGAAGTATAAGTAATGCCAAATTATATACATATATATATAAATATGAGAGGAAATAAATTCTTATAAGTACAGAATTTTGTAGTAGTAGTAGTAGTAGTAGTAGAAGTAGAAATAGTTGTAATAATAATAATAATAATAATAATAATGATAATAACTATCTATAAAACAGCAGTTTGTTTT
>NC_069006.1:22172426-22175453 GCF_001194135.2 Octopus bimaculoides
TAACAGAGCCAGACTACGTGTGTGTGTGTGTGTGCATGTGTGAGTAAAATAACTCCTACTTAAATTTATTAAGTACAATAAAATAAAAAAACATCACTATGCATATAAAGAAAATACATATACATTTATTTATATACATACATATAATATATACATACATATATATCATAATTTAACTTTCAGTTTTCATGCCTGCTTGGATCAGACTGAATTCATTGGATGCTCTTTCTCTCGCCAACCCCAAACTGTTTCCAAGGAAGGTAATATTTCCCTATGAACAGATATGCTCTTCCCAGAAGACTGGAAGCAAACAACATTGCTTATATGATGATGATGCTCATTTACAACCATTACATGATGTCAAGACTCATAGAATTCAAGCTGTAATTACTGCCAAAAGTGGTCCTACCCCAAATTAAAATAAATTTGTTTGAAATTTTAAGGTGTTTCCATTATTTTGTCCAAACCCGTATATAGGTGCAGGCATGGGTGTGAGGTAAGAAGTTTGCTCCCCAACCACATGGTTCCAGATTCAGTCACATTATGTGGCACACTAGACATCTTCAATTAGCATCTCAGGTTTGGTAGACAAAAACTAAATGAAGCCTGTCTCATATATATATATATATATATACATATGTATCTATGTGTGTGTCTTTGAGATGCTGTTTATCACCCACTCCCACTTGACTGGAGTTAGTGTGTTTGCATCTCCATAACTTAGTGGTTTGGCAAAACAGACTGATAGAATAAGTAATAGTTTTTGAATAAAAATAAGTACTGGGGCTCATTCATTCAACTAAAGTTCACCAAGGTGGTGCCCCAGCATGGCTGCAATGTAATTTTCTTACTGACCAAACTGTGGCATATTATGAACAACACTTCAGTGGTTCCCTCTTTCTCCACCACAATCACTGCCAACCACACCAACGTCAATAACAATACAACAGCAACAACAATAGCTAAAAACTAGCAAATATAATGTTTTTATTTCAATGAGCCATATGTAACTCTAATAAATATAATAATAATAATAAATAAATAAATGAATAAATATATCCAAAATAAATAACAAAATTTCTCAGTACACAGAAACTAAAACATTTCTACACTGTATATAAACATATAACGCCCAACGCAATGTTTTACAAAGTAGAACTTCAATAGCACTCTCTCCGATATTGAACGTTTTCAGACATATAACAGTAGTAACAAAAAAAAAAAAAAAAAGGATTAAAAAAGAGACACGTTTGCAAACAAATTAGAAAATATGCAAGAGTTAAACAGAATGATAAAAAACATTTCCAATATAAGGATTTGAATTGAAGACTGCTATCACGACTTGGCTTAAACTTAAACTTGAAAAATTCTTTAAAAGGTGAACCAATGTGTAATATAAATATTACTACATCAATCATACTTTGCTCTTTTCTACTACCGTTTTAGTATTTTAGTATTATTAGTGTCAAGTTTATAAACATTACATTCAGATGGTTGCTTAGTGTACTTTTGAAAAGTAACACATACAGACAATCATGTGTTTACATCCCCAGTACCTCTCTCTCTCTCTCTGTATATATACATATATATATATATATATATACTGGGGTTGATTCGTTCAACTAAAATTCTTCAAGGTGATGCCCCAGCATGTCCACAGCCTAATGAATAAAACAAGTAAAAAGATATATATATATATACACACACATGCACACACAGACAGGGTGGCCCAAAAGTAGGTTTACAGTTATCATGTAGGCACACACATGAAAAATGCTCTCTTTTTACTAAAATGTAAAGAAAAAATACATCCCATCCCTACACAACATTGCTGATGTCATATTGTTACATTATAAGTTTTCTCAGGAACCACCTTCTACACATTTATAATTAATCAAAAGTTCAGTGTTTTTCACAATTTTCCCTGTCACTTCCAATTTATTCAATATTTTATTTATTACAAGATACAACCAAATGCTCAAACTAATTACTCATTAAATTAAAAAGAAAATAGAAACACAATACTAATTAGTACTATTGACAAGTTGATGATGAACGGGGACATAAACTCACCAACAGCAGTTGTTAAGCAGTAGCAGGGACAAACACACACGACAGGCTTCTTTCTCCTTTGGTCTACTGAATCCACTCCCAAGACTTTAGTCAGCCCAAAACTATAGTAGAAGATGCCTGCCCAAGGAGCCATACAGTGGGACTAAACTTGGAACGATGTGGTTCTATACATGAATACGGATGTAGTAGATAACAGCTAGCCTTCGGCCGCACCTTTGGACTCTGTTGTGTCCACCACTCTGATTGGTTGGTATTGGCACAGTTTGTCCCATGCTTCATTGCGCGTCAGGATGCAACCCAACCAATCGTAATCTTCCGATAAGGTCACGTGAGACAGTCTTTTCTAAACCCCAGTTTGATCCGACAGCATGTTATGAAAAGCCAGCCTCTCACCATCACAGTTTGTCAGTCTTCTGGTTCCAGACCTTCTGAGGTCTAGCCACAGAGCACACAGCCAGTTCCAGTGAGGACACAACAGCAGCCACATGGAGACTCAACACTCAACCAACAGCATACGGCAATCTCCACCTTCGTTGCTTCCAACCCTTTCGTTACTAACCCGGCCGTAGCCGGCCCAAATCCCGTTAGTACATACGTTAAAACACCTGATTTCACTTTGCAAACAGTTTAGTTACTGTCTCTGACATTGTTTGGCGTGATATTTGAACTCAGTGAATTTTGGAAGATTTTTTTCCACATTTTTTGCGGCGTTAATTTTTTTCAACTTTGAAGATGGAGAGGAGTTTCATGCTATCAAGCAGTGATTCCGAATTTGAAGGTTTTTTAACAGAAGATATGGAGATATCGAAGAAAAGACTGAATGAGCTACAAAAGCACGTGGTGAATGATAATGAATCGGATATTTCTGTATCCGAAACTGAAAGCAGCGACGGCAACAGCGAGGATGATTTTACACCAGAAAAAGATTTTTAAAATATTTTTATTAACAATTTT
>NC_069006.1:22175645-22190473 GCF_001194135.2 Octopus bimaculoides
GCAGATGTAAACAAACCGGAAAAAAAAGATAGCTTGTGGTTTCCTGAAACTGTAGATGAAATACGGGCATTTTTTGCCATAAATATTATTATGGGTATTAGACAGTTACCCAGAATAACAAATTACTGGAGCGATCAGGAACCTTTTGGCGATGAATATATTTCCAGTATTATGAACGAGTACAATTCGTGAAGCTGAACCAATATTTACATGTGAGAGACACTAGCAGTACCCCAGTACGTGGAGAACTTTCAGACAAAAATTATGCAATAGAATTGATTAAGAACCCTTTCTTTAATTATGTTCCAAATATCACATTAATATGTTGATAAAGGGTTAATGTTGTCAACAACTTCTTGCTCCGTTACACAGCAACCAGCAGCACTCGCACAGGTTCTATCTCTACACTGTTTGTGAATTACTTCACCATTACTTCAGCAAATACAACCTGCGACAACCTCCTGTAACAAGAGACAGGCAGCAGCATTGTAGCCACAACTTCTTATGCGCCAGTACCTCTCCCCAGCTCTGCATTGCGGCCTCAACTTCTTGATACGGCACCTCAACTACTGTGTACCTTGACTACGAACTGGTTATTTCCTCGTCACCTCTCCTGATCGTATGGTCATTACAAAGTAATGTTCATATATTTATATGAGGAGCATCATAAAATCTTGTTCAAAATAAATGGCAAGAAAAAAAATGGTAATGATGAGGAGGATGAGAAGTATGACAAGAAAGATGATGAGGATAAGGATGATTATGATGAGGTAGAGTATGAGGATGATAAGGAAGATGATGATGATGATGATAGTAAAAATGATGAGGATGAAGGGGGTATTTTAAATGCTCCAAGTATCAAAAGTGGGGGAATCTCCAGATGGTTGCCCAACCTTCTATAAACAGCAACCAAATTACCCTCAAACCCCTTAGAAATCAAAAGACAAATTTGATAATGAACTCCGGGCTGAATTTTCTGAAAATAACATTGGGTGGTCATGTAACTGGAAACTGGAACACATAGGTCTACTTGGGTCAAAGATAATAAAGGGCGAGCCAGCTTGCTTAATAATAATAATAATAATCCTTTCTACTGCAAGCACAAGGCCTGCAATTAGGGGGAGGGGACTAGTCAGTCAAATTGTCTCCAGTGTTTAACTGGTACTTTTTTTATCAACCCTGGAAGGATGAAAGGTAAAGTCAATCCTAGCAGAATTTGGATTCAGAATGTAAATGTTGACCAAATCTCATTAAGTATTTCACCTGGTGTGCCAACAATTCTGCCAACTTGTTGCCTTAATACTACTAACAATAATAATGTTGCTGCTGCTACTATCACTACTACAGCTGTTGCTACAACAACCACAACTACTACTGATGTTACGACTACCCACTTCTACTGCAACTATGTCTACTACTGATGCTAATACAGCTACTGCTGCTACTAAATAATTTCTTTGTTTCTTTGTTTCTTTCTCATGTAATGCCTTGCCTTGATAGATGGAAATATTTCAAACATACATTAAAATAATATTGATTAAAAATAATGGAAAATACAATTCATTATAACATTGAGTTTAAAGATTAGAGAAAACTCATTTACACAGAATATGGGCAGCATGAAGAGTTCACTTTAGACACACTTAAAAGGCATTAAAACAATGTCCTTACTTTAAATAATTCTAAAATTAGATGTTAACATTACTGAAATTATGAGAAGGAGATGTGGTCTTAGCACTTGCAAATTCCTCCTTAGCACTTGGAAATAATAATTATTATTTCTACTCTAGGCACAAGGCCTTGAAAATTTTTGGGGGAAGTGGGCTAGTCGATTACATCGACCCCAGTGCATAACTGCTATTTATTTCATTAACTCCAAAAGGATGAAAGGCAAAGTCAACTTCAGTGGAATTTGAACTCAGAACATAGCAGCAGACGAAATACTGCTAAGCATTTCGCCTGGTGTGCTAACAATTCTGCCAGCTCGCCACTCTAATAATGATAATAATAATAATAACAATAATAATGATGATGATGATGATGATGATGATGATAATTGAACAAAACAGAAAAAACTTGCATGATAATCAACATAGCATATATTTCCTATTATGTCTACAAGTTAGGAAAACACGAGAAATATATGAAATATAATAATTTACTATAGACTTTTGGTGTAAATGAATGTATGTGTATATGTCTGAGTCTGTGTGCATGTATAAATATACACACATATACATATGCACACATATATACACACACATATACACATGTACATATATATATATATATATATACATATACACACACACATGCACATATATACACACATATACACATGTATACATATATATACACACATGTATACATATATACACACACACACACACATGTATACATATATACACACACACACACATATAGCAAATGAGACAGAAGATGGAATATATGAGAAATTATTATTTATCACGACAATTGTTTCGACACAGCTAGCATCGATTTCTCTTGGGTGGGACACTCAACAACTGGTTCAGGAGCATCTGGTGGTGCAGATGTATCTCGTTGGGTGATAAATAAATACAACTCTTTTATTTTTTTTTTACTTATTTCAGTCATTTGACTGCAGCTATGCTCAAGCACTGCCTTTTAGTAAAAAAATAATCGACCCTAGGACATCTTCTTTGGAAGCCTAATACTTATTCTATTGGTCTTTTTTGCCAAACTGCTAAGTTACAGGGACATAAACACACCAACATCAGTTGTCAAGTTTTGGTGGTGGGGACAAACACAGACACAGATGCACATAAATATAAACATATAAATATGATGGGCTTCTTTCAACTTCTGTCTACTAAAACCACGCACAAGCCTTTGGTTGGCCCAGGGCTATAGATGACACTTACCCAAGGTGTCATGCAGTGTGACTGAAGTCAGAACCATGCAGTTGGGAAGCAAGCTTCTTACCGCACAGCCATGCCTGCACTTTGTATATAAATATATATACACACATACATACATACATGTATATATGAACACACATATACAGGTATGTGTATATATATATATGTGTGTGTGTGTGTGTATATATATATATATATATATACACACACACACACACGCACACAAACATTTCAGTATGTTTATGCATGTCTATGTGAGTGTTTATATATGTGAGACAGAACATAACATTACACCAACACACACAGAGTTGAGAAAACATGAAAGAAGTTTTAAAGTACAGAACTTTTAAAGTACAGTATAATTATGAAGCTTTAGTGTTCTATTTAATGGCAGACAGGTGGTGGGGACTAAGCACTATAGGAATACACCATATACTAAAACATACTTTCATCTTTGATATTGAAAAAAGTCAAAAGTCAACAAACATGAAAGTATACTTTTCATGACATAGTATCATGAACCACAAATAAGGGAACCATTTAGTGGCCACTCAGTTGCTAGAAATAGTAGTCAAATCAGACTATGTTGTGTTTAAAAGAGGCCATGAAATGTTGGATATTATCATTCTGAATATATGCCAGAATATATTTGGGCCAGAAATCACATGAGTGGCTATAGTTGGAATGCCATTGACCATAAGCTATAACAAGTAACGTATATATAGACATATACAAACAGAATGGTGTGTGTGTGTGTATATATATATATATATATATTTCCAAAATTAAGGGAATAGAGGAGATGAAATCCAGGCTACATATGTTTCATAGCTAGCGGAACCTCAGAAGTAGTAAATTATCCAAATGAGGGGTAGGCCAAGGACACCATGATTATATGAAGTTTACATTGTTGTTAGGCGATCCCATGTAAACTCATTGGGGATTTGACAGAAATATCACACAAACTGTTACTCAGAGTTTCACATTCCTGTTCGTCGAACAGTTTTGTTAGATTTCAGAGTTTCAGGTTCCTGTTCATAGGACAGTTTTGTTAGATTCTAACAAAACTGTCTGACGAATGGGAACGTAAAACTTTGAGTAATAGTTTTTGTGATATTTCTGATGCTTTTAATAAAGCATATTACTCTACCTCTGCTATTTGAGTACTCTTTTTTTCCACCTTATTTCACATTTATGTGCTTATTCCGGTATATATATATATATATATATATATATATATATACGTATACATACATACATTTATACAAATGTATATTCATATATACATGTATATATATTTCTACATACACATATTCTTATGTATACACAAACATATGGATAAATATATGTGTATACACTTATGCATATAATCAAATATGTAGTAAAATAAGAGAAATACAACACATAGTATGATCAATTTAAAGCCCTAAAAGGGAGCACCCTTATATATATACACACACACACATGCACGCACACACACATGCACGCACACACACACACACACACACATGCACATATATAAACATGACAGGCTTCTTTCAATTTCCCTCTACTGATTCCACTAATAAGTCACTCAACCAGGGACTATAGTAGAAGACACTTGCCCAAGCAATTGAACTTGAAACGATGTGGTTGGGAAGCAAATTTCTTCACTACACAGTCATGTCTGCACCTATCCATATATAACAAATATACAACATATATTGTAGTTATGTAAGCTGATAAAGGCTTATTATATAGAATTATTTAATAACCTATTTGTCATGTCATGTTACAAACACCAGATTAATAATGTAAAAGCTATAGATTTGGTGGTACAAAAAGGAAAATAAAACTCAATATATAAGTACATATATATTTTAATTATTAAGTTGGTGAGAATTGTTAGCACGCTGGACAAAATGCTCAGCAGAATTTCTTTTGGTTTTACATTCTGAGTTCAAATTCCACCAAAGTTGATTTGGCCTTTTATCTTTTTAGTGTCAATAAAATAAGTACCAGTCAAACTCTGAGGTCAATGTAATCAATTGGCTCCTTTGTGCCTATAGTAGAAAAATATTATCAATCTATTGAATTTACAGAGTGACTCAAGGGCTGAGTGTTTTGTGATTAGTGCCAATGCACCAAAATCTTGACCCATGATTCACTCAGCAACTTCAGCTGATTAATAATAAAGAGATTATATAAAAGCTAATTGTTTTATTAAATATTTTCAAATTGTTGATTATATTCCAACTGAATTAAAACATATGGGCAGTGTAATTAATTAAAATATATAGTCATAGAATTGTTAAGACAGAGAATATTAAACACTTAACAAGAGAAAATGTTTGTGCTGAGGTAAAAATCAATATTAGTTTTTAGCTTGTATTTTTTTCCTTCTTGGGAGAATTCTGTATGTCACTATTAGCCATTGACATGTTATTTATTCTATTAGCAAGTCTAACAGACAATTCCAGATGCATTTCTGTCTTATTAGACCTCTTCAACAAAACCCAGACTTGACTTTATTTGTTGAAAGAAGCCTGTCGTATATATGTGTGTGTGTGTGTGTGTGTGTGTGTGTGTGTGTGTGTGTGTGTGTGTGTGTCCGTGTCCATATTTGTGCATCTGTGTTTGTCCCCCAACATCTCTTGACAACCGATGCTGGTGTGTTTATGTTCCCATAACTTAGTGGTTTGGCAAAAGAGACCAAGAGAATAAGTCCTGGGGTCGATTTGTTCGACTAAAGGTGGTGCTCCAGCATGGTCGCTGTCAAATGACTGAAGCAAATAAAAGAGTAAAAGAGTATGTACAAAATAGCGTAGAGCTGGAAGACAGTGTCCCAATATAAATATCTGGTCAAGAATGAACCATTTCAACATACCTTTACAAGTATTTAGTGATTGTTTTCTGGACATTCTAAAAGCTTTTGAAAACCTATTTTGGTTTAACTTTCATGAGAATGGCTCTATTGGCTGAATTCTAACTCAGGGCATGACTGAGTACTTTGAAATAGTTATATTTATGCTCTACTGATTTTGTTCACCCATCACTTTTTCTCTCCTAAGCAATCCTAAACAACCAGGTTGTTGTTTAACCCTCTCCTTCTTGGTCTATGCTAAGATATATTATCTTAGATAAGATATATATATATATATATATCTTAGCCAGTCTATGCTAAGCTATATTATCCCAATGTGCCCTGTGATGTTATCATTATTTAGCCCAATCAGTTTTTGTATCTTCCAAATAGAGTAGATCTAGAAGATACTGTCCAATATTAATACCTGGTCAAAATGAAACATTTCAATTTATGCTTACAGGTACATAGTGATTTTTTCCTGGGCATTCTAAAAATTTTTGAAAACCTCTATTGGTTTAACTTTCATGAGAATAGCCTACTCGTTGGCACAGAAGCACAGAAATGGTCTGAGAATTAAATTAGTCTCAGAAGCCATCTGCATGAAAAGACAATAATTAAGTTAGTATTAACATATTTCATGAAGGCATCACTAAATAAGCTAAGTAGAGATAATTATGCAGCAAAGAAAAAGACTCATTATTTGTCATTCTTGCCCCCCACCATCACACACATCAAAAAAAGTGAATGGCTTAACAAAGACTCACAATACACAATACTGTCTAATCTACAGCTGCATTATCACACCTCTTTCTCACTCTCTTTCTAATTATTCTACAGTCAGTTGCATACATAGGCACAAGCATGGCTGTGTGGTTAAAGGCTCACCTTGAAATTATGTGGTTTTGGGTTCAGCTCCATTGTGCAACACCTTGGGCAAGTGTCTTCTACACTTTCCTCGGGTTGACCAATGCCTTATGAGTAAATTTGGAAGGCAGGAACTGTAGAGAAGCTTGTTGTATATGTGTATATGTGTCTTTGTGCCCAACAACCACCACTTGACAACCAATATTTGTTTGTTTATGTCTTCATAACTAAGCAGTTCAGCAAAAGACAATGGTTAACTTAAAAATAAGTACTGGGGTCGATTTGTTTGACTTAAACTCTTCAAGGTAGTGCCCCAGCATGACAATAATCCAATGACTGAAAGGATAAGAGGATAAAAGATACCATCTTAATCCAGACCTAACCAACATAGTAATTGTCTCTTCTCCTCTCATTATCCTATTGTGTCTCATCACCCTTTCAAACCACAATATTGACAACTTCACTCAATCCTTCCCTCCAGTGACAGTAATCTATTCCCCTGAAATTCTCTCCCTCACCATGATTTTCTTGCAGGTATTGACTTACAGCCGCTGAAGCAGAACATAAACAACATTAAAAAAAGCATGTAAATATTGGGTTTTTTTATGTCTAATATTTACATGCTATTATCTATAGCTTTAGCTAATGTATTGAGCAGGCATAACCATTAGCACATTAGACAAATTGCTAAGTAGCATTTCTTCCAGTTTTATGTTCCGAATTCAAATTCTGGCTAAGTTAACTTTGCCTTTCATTCTTTCAAGGTTAATAAAATGATTAACAGTCCAAATTCCACTGGAACCGACTTTGCCTTTCATCCTTTCAAGGTCAATAAGATAAGTCTCAAACAAGTACTGGAAGAGATGCAATCAACCTGCCTCCCTTCCCTCAAAATTGTTGGCCTCATATTAAAATTTGAAATAATTATTATATATGAGGTCAACTGTGCTTTTCAACCTTTCAGGGTCAATAAACTAAGTGCCAATCATGCACTAGGGACAATGCAATCAAGTAGCCTGCCCTCACACCAAAATTTCAGGCCATGCACCTATAGGAGAAGGATTTATTTGTAGCTTTATTTATATTCTCTCAAAGTTTCTAAATTCTTATGATGTAAACAACAAACAACATTGATTTTCCCAGTCTTGGAGGATTTTTAAAGTTATGTACACTACTTCTTTTTCCTCACTAGAACATAGAAAAACATAAAACTGGTTTGCAAAAGCACAAGTTGTTCCTAATGGTACTGAATTTTCATTAGACACCACGTATTGATGTAAAATAAGCAAATAGAAGTAAGGCATGATAGAGAAGATACAAGCTTCATCAGCAGACACAACAGGACAGGCTATAAAATTAATAATATAAAGGTAGTGGGGGTGCCATCTGTTGGACACTCCTTTACTGATAAAAATCTACCCTCTAGCTAATGTTAATTCTAAAGTTTTTCTTTTACTTCTTCAACAATTACTGCAACATTTTCTGCTCTGTAAAATTTTCTGGCACCATTCCAATACTGTTCAAAGCATCACATTGATGTTGTCATGTTTTCTTATCTAAAGCAGCACCTCTTTGAAATTTTCTTCAACCCACTCCCTTTTCCAATACCAAACCAACAGACACATGAAGGAGAAATATATTAATCATATCAATTTTATTCCTCTTCCACACTGCTTACCATTTTATTTTCCTTCATAGTTCTTTTGCTGTCTGTATATATTTTCTCATTCTTCAGTAGACAACCACAATAACCACTTTCAAAGGAAAAAATATTTTTTTAGCCTTCTGAAAATTTTTTATCGGGTAGCTAGATTAGGCCACTTTACTTGTCTAATCAAAGGAGAATAGGTTCAATTAATTGACTATATATGAACCCTTTATAGTCAGACAAAAATAAAACCAGAATATGCTACAGAATTTTCAGAACAAGCATGAAATCTGATAGACAGCATTGTTCCATTATGGTTATCTATAACTATTTGGTTGTGATGAACCAAAGAAAGAACTTGTGATTGTTGATGGGAATTATTACTCTCAATGAAATACTAAGGGAAGAAAAGTTGTTTTAAGGGTTCAGAAATGATCATTTGATAGTAGATAGGTGTAGGCATAGCTGTGTGGTTAAGAAACTAGCTTTCCAACAATCTGGTTTTGGGTTCAGTTCTACTGTGCAGCACCTTGGGCAAGTGTTTTCTACTACAGCCCTAGGTTGGTCAATGCCTCGTGAGTGAATTTGGTAGAGAGAAACTGTGTGGAAGACTGTTGTGTGTAATTATATATATATATATATACATATATATATATATATATATATTGTGTGTGAGTCTCTCTTATGCCAAGGGCAGAAGAGAGAGAGAGAAAAAAATTCATACGATATATATATATATATGCATTCATTTATTTCACTTTTATTCAGTTCACACTCCACACACACTCATACTAAAATGTGATTTTGATTGAAATAAAAATCAAAAAAAAATAATAACAATTAATAAATAAAATAAAGATGAAACAAACATAAATATAAAAATTTTGAAAAAGATTTTTAAAATATCCATAATCATTGAACTTTTTTAATTAATCATACAGCAAATATATGAGACATTTTTAAATTGCAAGCTTCTATCTAATGAAACACAAATGAATATTTTTATGTTTAGAATTATTATTTAAGAGGGGCAACAAGGAGGAAGAAAATAAAGGCATTTTCAAAATAGATTGCCTATTGAGTCCACTCCCCTTTTAAGCTTCTCTTTTATTATTATTATTATTATATATTTTTTTCATTTTACCTTAATTTCTTAATGGATTTAGATGGATTTTATGATATAATTTTGAAAAGTATGCATTATTTTAGGCTTTGATAAACTACTTAAAAACTAGTATTTGACAACTACCTTTAACTAAAGAGATTATTTATAAAAATGTTATCTAGTTGTGCAAATTATAAAATATATTCAATAAAATACATTGAAATTTAATTAAAAATATTTTTTCATTATTAAAACTGAATTGCTTTTGATAATTCTCAATGATAAAAATTCATAGAGCATATTTCTGTATCATTTATAAATCAACCTGATGATGGTGGTGATGATGGTAGCAGAGGTGGTGATGGCGGTGATTGTGGTAGTACTAGTAGTGGTGGTGATGATCATGGTGGTGGTGGTAGTAATGGTGTTGATGATAGCGTTGATACTAGTTGTGATAGTTATGGTGCTGGTAGCGGTGGTAGTGGTACTTGTAGTGGTGGTAATAGTGGTGATGATGATGTTTAATTCAACTAACTTACTTTAAAATTAAAATGTACAGACTAATTTTGTTTTATATATATTTATTTATTCCTCTTACTTGAGTCAATGTTGAATTGCGACAGTGGTTTCCCAGTGTAGTAAGTCTGTCAACTAACCAGATTTCAAAATGTTCATAAGCACAGGTGTAACTGTGTGGTTAAGACGCTTGCTTCCCAACCATGTGAAGTTGGGCTCTATCCCACTGTATGGCACCTTGGGCAAATGTCTTCCCTTATAGCTCTGGGCCGACCAAAGTCTTGTGAGTGGATTTGGTAGATGGATACTGAAAGAAGCCTGTCATATACCTGTGTACATATATATATATGTGCATCTTTGTATTTGTCCCCCAACACCACTTGTCAACTGGTGTTGGTTTGTTTACATTTCATCAACTAAACAATTGAAGGAGTGCCCCAACATGGCTGCATTCCATGTAAAGGAACATGTATCTTTGTAGTATTTTGTAGTATTTTGCAGAACAACCTTCACAGATAATTTGTTTATGGTGACCAAATGTTTGTATTGTACAACAGAACACTTCCTCCATCAATTCAACATCACCTATAAAGACACACAGATTTTTTGTATCATCTGTCTGGATGTTTTGTTGTCCCTTTTTTGTATAATCTAACTGTCTGGATGTTTTGCGTTCTTGTCCCATTCTTGGTATTCCTTTATTTATTTATATATATATATATATGGTGGTGGTTGTCTACTCTTTAGAGTTTGACCACCTCCTGCACCTACACCTTAGCCCTTTCATGGCGTCTGATGTGGCTTTTTATATATATATATATATACACACACACACATACATAGAGACAGGGGGAGAAAGGGGGAAAGAGAGAGCTAAATATGTATATATAGATATAATTGTTTAAATTTATATGTACACATACACACACATAAACACAGGCGCTCATAGTCTTTCAATGATGAGTGTTCATTCTAAAAATAAATAATCACATCATGGAAATCTTGAAGCTATGAGATAATGCATAACATTTGATAGAGTAATCTGAAAACCAAAGGATTGACCCCTTAACCATTTAAAACAGCTACATCTGGCCCAAATATTCTACCTGTTTTATGTTCAAACTAACCAGATTCAACATCTCACACCAACTTTACAATACCATTTTAAAACTAAACAATTACATCATCAAAATCCCAAAGCTATGAGACAATGCATGATTAATTCAAAACAATGTGAATAAATAAGCATTACATTTGACAGAAGAATCCGAATGCTAAAGGGTTAAACTAATCAATAGAGAGAGAGAGAAGCAATATTTCTCTGTTTATTATTTCTCCACATACTAAAAAAAAAAGGACAATCTCAGTAAAAAGCATTTACAGCATTGTGATGATATATCTTTAACAGAATCAAGTGAAATCAACTGAATCACTAACTGAATTTTTACATAAGTGAAAGCGCAAATCAATTAGAATTTTAGTGGTAATTAGAAATAATTTCCATAATATTTGGTATTGAAAAACAGAGAATAAGTCTCTAGACAACAATTCACGAGGAAATTTTTGAAATAAAATTACTTATACAAAGACTTCATAGTAATTTGTAATTTATTTATTTTTCTTTCACAATCTATGCTAATGAATTAGGAGTCATTTTTCCATAATATACACATGCATATATATATGTAAATATATATATATATATATATACACACACACACACACACAAACATATATACATATTTATATGCATACATGTATATATACATCTACACATGCATACATATACACATCCATACAGCGACAATCATAGACATACATACATCCACAATTATACACACACACATATATGGTAGAATAAAAACTAAATGTAAATATAAGATGGTAAATATAAAATATTTCTTTCAGTAATTAGTTAAATATGATCGTTTTATTTATAAGCTTAGTAGATATTAAATTAAACATAAGCAATTATTTAAATATTTAAATATCCTATCTAAATACCTACAAAGCAGATGTAAGCTAATATATACACATACATATATCAAATGGCTAACAACTTTTCCACAATGTGTATATAGTGTTGCATATATATCTTATTGTTAGTTTTTATCTTTTACTTGTTCCATCACTGAACTTCAGCTTTGCTGGGGCACCACCTTAAAGGGTTTAAGTTAAGCAAATTGACCCCAGTACTTATTTTTGTTTTAGGTCTCGTACTTATCCTATCAGTTTCTTTTGCTGAACTGCTAAGATGTAGGACTGTAAAAAAACCAACACCAATTGTCAAGCAGTGGTGGGGGGCAAGCACACACGCACACACACGCATTTTTATAGATACATATACACAACAAACTTCTTTAAGTTTCAGTCTACCAAATCTGCTCACAAAGCTTGGTTGGCCTGGGGCTATAGCAGAAGACACTTTCCCAAGTTGCCACACAATGGGACTGAACCCAAAACAATGTTGTAGGGAAGCAAACTTCTTACCATACAGCCATACCTGCACCTATAACACACACACACACACACACACACACATATATATATGTATATTTATATAAATGGATGCCACTTTATCACACAGTTACACTTTAGCATGCAGTCCAACCATAACCCAGATCAGGTCATTTCATAACTGAGACTATGGATACTGTTGTAGACCACAAAGTAAAGTAGCACACACACACACACACACACAAATATATATTCTTTTCTTTAAATAAATAGGATAATTTATTGTAGTAGTACTTGATAATGAGACAATTATCAGAATTTTTAACAATGGAAAACAAAGATAGCTAATGAAGTAACAACAACAAAAAAATCAATTTGTGTAAAAAAAAAAATTTTTTTTAATATATACAATACATAAAATGTTGGATTCTTTAATAAATTTGCAAACATAATTAGAGAGTGGCAGTAGTAGGAGGGGAAAATTGGCAGTCTGGCAATTTTGTTACAGCACTGGACAAAATGCTTAGTGACATTATCAGGGTCAAAAAAATTAAGTATAAGTCAAATACTAGAGTCGATATAATTAAGTTGTGCCCTCCCTACAAAATTACCGATCTTTAATCCTGAAATGAGACAGTATTCAGTTCAGGGCATTTCTTGTGAATCTTGGTCACTTATACATCATGGAAACTATATAACTGGCCCTATGTATCCTAGGGATCAAGGAAAGTAATTGAAAAAATAATGAGAGGGGGATTTTGGTGGGGAAGATTGATAGTATTGTTAGAGTGTTGGACAATATGTTTAGCTGCATTTCTTCTAGATCTTTTACATTCTGACTTCAAATCCCTCTGAGGGCAATGTTGCCTTTCATTCTTTCAAGGTTGATAAAATAAAGTACCAGTCAAGTACTGGGGGGGGGGGTTAATGTATTCAATTTATCCCCCACTCCTCCCTCAAAAATGGTTGGCCATGAACCCTGAAATAAACTGGCATCTTGTTCAGAGAAAGTGTTACAATTTTAGTCATTTATACATCATAAAAACGATGTAGGTGCCCTTATGAGTCCTCAGACACAAGAAAAATAAGAAATAAGAAAATAGAAAATCTCAGAGCTTTGGGATTGTTTATTTTTAGAATTACATTTAGTGTAGGTGCGAGAAGCCAGATCTGGCAGATTTGAACATATAACAGGTAGAATATTTGGGTTGGAAATAGCTGATTTAAATGCTAAAGCATTAAAGAAACCAGACTGATTTTGGTGGTGGTGGTGGTGGTGGAGGGAGATTTAGTTGCTACTTTTAGCAGATTGATCAAACTATAAAGCGATTTCCTTACAGATTCAACCAACAGTAATATACTGAGTTTGGTTTAGTACAATACAATCACTTGTAAATCTTATTCTTACTAAACTTTAGCTCTGGTTAAAAAACAGCAAAAAAACCAATAACCAAATATAACAAACCTTGACGAAATTTATAAGGAAAGATGTTTCATTAACATCTAGATTAATTAAATGGATGACAGAAATAAATAGTGTAAGTAATTAATTAGGGAAAACTGTTTTTGACGAAGAAAAAACAGAGAGAAAAGAAGAAATAAGTATGATATAACACAGAAGCATTTTTTAAAGCTGGTTATTAATTAAGTCACTATAGATTTATTTAGGTTGTTTTTTTTTATTTCTATATCAACATCACAGCTTTCTTTCATCAATATAGCTTTCTGTATTTATTTGAAAGCTGATTAATATTATGATTTTCTAAGACATTGATCTGATCTCACTATTATTAACTTCTCTTTCTTTTTTCATTAGAAATGAAAGGCGTGTGGCATAGTTGGTTAGGGTGTTGCTCTCATGATCACAAGATCATGGTTTTGATTTCTGGACCAAGTGGTGCATTGTATTCTTGAGCAAAATACTTCATTCATGTTGCTCCAGTTCACTCGGCTGTGTAACACTTGAAAGATTTGCCTCCTGATCAAGTGGAATGTTGTGATCTTCATCACTTATAAGCCATGGAAACTGAGTAACTGACTCTTACAAGTTCAAGTACTTGGGACAGTAATGTCTGGGGGTTGATGACTTGGATGAAGATTCCAAGATCCTGGTTTCAATTCCTACAGAGGGCAGTGCTTTGTGTTCTTGAACAAAACACTATTTCATGTTGCTCCAGTTCATTGTCATATATATGCATAAATGTGTGTGTGTGTGTGTGTGTGTGTGTGTGTGTGTGTGTATGAGTTACCTACCACTACTTCTTAAAAACCCATGTTGGTTTGTATATGTTTTCATAATTGTGTGTGTGTGTGTGTGTGTGTGTGTGTGTGTGTTTTTTTTGTTTGTTTGTCCCTTATCACTGATTAACAACCAGTGTTGGTTTGTTTATGTTCCCCATAATAAAGTGGATCACCAAAAAAGCCTGACAGAGTAAGTACCAAGCTAAAAATGAAGTACTGGAGTCAGTTGATCTGTTTAACTAAAACTTTTCA
>NC_069006.1:22191038-22192828 GCF_001194135.2 Octopus bimaculoides
ACGTTCAGACCCTTCATACAGCTGCACCTAGAATAAGTGTCTTTTACTATAGCCATGGGCTGACCAATGCCTTATGAGTGAATTTTGTAGATGGAAACTGTGTGGAAGCCCATCATATATATATATATATTCGAAGGTAAGTCAAAAATTGAATGCACTCTTGCTTCTGTAATTTATTAAAACACAAGCAGAGGTTGAGCAATAACATTATTTTTTGACAGTCTTCATGCTTTTCAATGCACTTCTTCCGGCAGTCCATAAGCGTGCCTAATCCATTGGAGAAGAAAGTTTCCAGCTTGTCACACAGTCATTTATGCACCACTTCTTGCACTTCTTGATCCATAACAAACCGATGACTTCATAAAGGATGTTTGAATGGTCCAAAGAGGTGATAGTTGGAAGAGGCGAGACCTGGATTGTATGCAGGATGTTCCAAGAATTCAAAATCCAATTGTTCAATGGTCTCAACTATGTAGGAGACCATATGTGGACATGCATTGTCATCAAACGATAACACTTGCTTTGACAATATCTTGTAGACAATTAAGTAGACAGAAACTGTGAAAGAGGGAGACTGATGAAAATACTGTAACTGTCAATAGGGTCAGTCTATCTATCCAGTACCAGTAGTACTGTGACAGTGTGTGGCTCAATCATTTGGGTGCAGCACTCATTAATTGAACAGGACTGACATAAACTTACCCTCTCATTGTACACAGAGTTAAATATGACTATATTAGAAGACACTCAAAGTACCACACAGTGGGACTGAACCTGAAACCATGTGGTTGGGAAGCAAACTTCCTACCACACACACATACCTGTAATATATATTATTATGTTTGTCATATAAATTTGAGAGGATTATCAAGCTAAACAACATTTCTTCAGATTATTTCTTTTGGTTAACTGTACTTATCACTGGCTTGATAATGTCTAATATTGCTTTAAATCATAGAGTCACTGACGTCAATTGCTATTTATCATGCGTCACAGAGATCTACTTACAAGTTCTCTTGAAAGAATGTAGACATGTGTCAGCATGTTGAAATAATTTCAAATGTTTCATTTAGGATTGGCAAATGGTTTGAAAATTTTCTATAATTCTAAGGACACTGTTATACTTAGATCCATTCTTAAACACCAGTGCTTTATCTTTCACCCCTTCACTCTCATAACATGAGTGACCTCTTAGTGACCTTAATCTTAAAGAATTATACACAAGATGATTCAAAAGTCCCTTTGGTATGATATAAACTGTGCCTATAATATATGCACAGGTGGTTAAGAAGGTTAGCAGTGTGGTTCAGAAGCTTACTTCCTTAGCATGTGGCCTTGATCCCACTGCACAGCACCTTAGGTAAGTGTCTTCTACTATAGCCCTGGGCCAACTGAAGCTTTGTGAGTTGAATTGATAGATGGAAACTGAAAGAAGCTTGTCGTGTGTGAGAGAGAGAGAGAGAGAGAGAGAGTACTTTTAACTTGACATAATGTGATTTTTGTAAACAATCATCACCATCATACAAACAATGTTGTTCATTTCCAGTCTTCCAAGGAAATATACCTGGTCATGGAGAAATATTACTTTGCTTGGAAATAGGTGAGTGTTGGTAACAGGAAGGGCATGCAGCTGCAGGATTAACTGTATGATGGAGACACTCATTTACAAATATGCTTGAAGTCAGTCTCAGAAGCGAAATACTCAAAAGGAATATAAAGAAGTCCTTTACCCCAACAGTGGGAAAGCAATGCAGATGTGATTAACTGCTTTCTCCTGTCACCCATTTCAC
>NC_069006.1:22192838-22196418 GCF_001194135.2 Octopus bimaculoides
TGTTATTTGGCTTTAGAGAGGAGAAAGAAATGTTTCTCTATAAATTGCAGAATTTAATTTAGGTGATTTGGTTGACTTTTTACAACCAACAGATTTGTGAGTGTGTGTGTGTGTGTGTGTGTGTGAGTGTGAGTGTGTGTGTGAGTGTAAGTGTGTGTGTGTGTGTGAGTGTAAGTGTGTGTGTGTGTGTGAGTGTGTGTGAGTGTGTGTGTATGTGTATGCATGTATCTGTGAGGTCATTATGTTTGTGAGTGTTTCTATCAAAGGGTGATTATATTTATATACATGTGTGTACATGTATCTGTGGGATGGTTGTGTTCACATGCACGTATGTGTGTGTGTCTGTAAGAGGTTGATTATGCTTATGTGTGTCTGTGTATGTATATGCATCTATCTGAAAGTGATTGCGTGTGTGTGATCTTATATGTGTGTGCATAAGCTATTATAGTCAAGCTATTATAGTCAAGCTTTATTTAGCTCAACGAAAGTATAGTATTCAAAATTACATATTCAAATAATGTGATTTTCCACAAGCCAGAGCTAACATACTGTTTAAGCAATCTAGTTAGTAGTAAATTAATTGCTTCAGTGCTTCATGTATTCCCTAAATGGCTCTTGTGGAATCAATACATGAAACTTGATACTCTGCTTTGAGTATCAAGCATAAAGAGGTTTGCTTACACATGCTTAAAGAGGTTTGCCCAACTAGTTGCATTTTAGTCAAGTAAACTGAAAGAAGTCCGTTATGTGTGTGTGTGTGTGTTAACATCACATGGCAGTTGTAAATGAATGTCATTCATTTCCAATATAACATCCCTACCCATATTACCTTACATGGAAACAGGCGAGGGTTAGTGACAGGAAAGGCATCCAACCAAAGAAAATCTGCCGCAATAAATTCTAAGCCATGAAAGCAAGGAAAAGTGGACATTAAAACATCGACAATAATGATGATGTTGATAACATATAATCTGAAGGGAGATTTGGTTGCTATTTCTAGCAAGTTTAGTGACCACACTGAGGTTTCTTCATTGGTTTCCACTTTGTTTCACCATTTGGTATAATCTACACAGATAATCAATATAGACAATCAATAAAGGTATTTTGTGATTTCATAAAATTGTTATATTTCTTTCCTTGACACTTTTACAATCAATATCTTTTTAGTCTGTTGGGTTGCTTTTCAGTAAAACAACTGGAGCTCTCAATAGTACATCATCATCAATTATCATTTATCACCCATATTCCAAGCTGGCATGGGTTGGAATGGTTAGATTTTTTTGATGGGACAAACGGGTCCAAGAATTGCATAATGCTCTAGCATTTGCTTCAGCATAGTTTCTGTGGCTGGACACTCTTCCAAATGCTAACCATTTCACAGGGTGTTACTGGGTGCTTTTTCATGGCACCAACACTAGTGAGGTCACCATGCAGTTTACAAGAGTAGGATTTCCTATGATGTAAAAATATGAGGGAAGGGGCCAGAACAGAACAGGTTTCTTGCTGTAGACAAGCTACATGGCAACTTACATCATAGATGAGAGAATGGGAGTAACCAGAGAAGAGCAAGAAAAAGATGAATAGTGGTGACAAGGTGTCACATACAACCACACACACAAATGCAATGACATAAAAACAACCATCCACCCTTATAAACAGCCACATAAAGTACATATAGTCAGATATACACACAAACAAACACACAGAAGCATACTAACACCCTTAGTCGCATAAAAAAACATAAAACTCCATCATATATATACATATATATATATACATATAATAACAATTGCTAATTATTAATAATCATGTCATGTAATAAGTATTATTGATTATTACGCATATATATATATATATATATATATATATAAAATTACTAATAATTATGAAACAGCAGTAGAAGTTTTAAATCAACTTTTAAAATATTGATGATATTGATTTTATTTCTTCTAAGATGCGTGTGTATGTGTGTGTGTGTGTGTGTGTGTGTGTGTGCATGTGCACGCACACACACACACACACACAAAAAAAATAGGTAGACACATACATATACAGAAATACATAAGCTGCACACACTCAGAACAGAAGCAGGAACACATTAAAAAACATTAAAAACAATATTTACATTGTTAAATCTCATTTTTCCATAGAGAACAAAATTACCACCATTCTATCTTTAAAGATTTTTGTATACACATTTCTTTTTTCATAGTATTCAGAATAAAATACTTTGTAGTTTGCAGTTTGCAGCATGTATCAGAAAACAAAAAGAAAAAGAAAAGGTAGGAGCCCTATTAATTATATATGACAATCTTCTAATCCTTAACGGGTACCAATTAGCAATGATCATGGGAAAAGCTATGTGGTAGAGTATGGTTCTACCACATGGAATACACTGCCAACAGTCTGATGCAAAGCTTTGGTGATTAAAAAAAAATGGAAAAGATGGAGAGGTATAATATGTTTCTCTGTGAGGATTTGTTAATATTTTATTTATTTTCCTAAACGTGAAATAATATGCTTTTAATATGTTGTTATTGTTTTTTAGCCCCAGGTCAATCTTGAACAATCAGGTCTTTACATAGAGATCAAAGGGCATTCCAGACTTAATAATGCAGTCATTTTTTTTTAATATTATTTGTTTGTCTTTTCTAAATAGAGCTTTTGCAAGATTAGATTACTACATTATCAAATCCCCTTTAATCCTTTCTAAACTTGATACAAGACCAGCAATTTTGACAGGAGGTAAAGTCATTTATATTAACCCTAGTGCTTAACAAATCAACCCCAGGACTTATTGTTTGTAAGCCTAGTACTTATACAATCAGTTTCTTTTGACAAACTGCTAAGTTATGGGGACGTAAACACACCAACATCGATTGTCAAGCAGTGGGGGGGGGGGGTTAGCTATTTTCTAGCTGACCAATTAGGTTGCAGGACTGCCCATAACCACCACCACACTGCACACAAGGATTCAGGGACTCGATTGAAAAAATAACATGAACATCGTACTTTTGTCACTACCTGGTGTCATACTCTCTTTAGTACCAACTGGCATCCTACATATAAACTTTATACATATAAACTTCCTGCATAGTGCCAAAGATCCCAGCAATGCCATCAGACTTCAGAACCAGTTTTTGCAACAGTTTGGGTTTCAGGGGCCCACAGCTTTTTAATATTCTTCTAAAGAGCCTGAGAAACCTGCACAAAGCAGATGTAGGGGTTTTTAAATCAAAGCTGGACCTCTTCCTGTCGAGAGTCCCAGATGAACCTACCTCACGGCAAGAGGTGCAAATGAGAGTAGCTACATCAAACCACATATTGTAGGAATTTCTCTATGAAAAGATTCTCCTTGTTGATTCTTTCTTGTGTGGAGATTCTGTCTTTACATTGATAGAAAGGGAATATAAGGAATTTAGGGTTTTTGTTTCTGTTATTAAAACATGCTTCCAGTTTAGCATTCTACCTTATTATTATTTTTCATTTTCCTATTATTTCTCCACGTGCAGTTAACACAACCCCACTATTTACTGACTTATAAATATATATATAAATATGTGTGTGTGTGTGTGTGTGT
>NC_069006.1:22196506-22197225 GCF_001194135.2 Octopus bimaculoides
AGAGAGAGAGAGAGAGAGAGAGAGAGAGAGAAGTTGTTGGTGGAAACTAGAATACTTTTTTTTTTTTGTTAAACAGAAAGTATTCAATATAGAACAGATATATAGAAGTAAACTTTATTGCTTGAAGGATTACTATCCAAGGAAGTACTTAATACGTGGTAATGCAGTATTGGAATGCATATTTAAATTCATCCATGGAAGCCTGACCTTCAGCACAAATATCTTTCACAGTGCATGTAATCTTATATAATCACGTAGGTAGTTTCCTATATTTGCTTGTGTGTGTGTGTGTTTGCATGGGCAAATATGTTCTTGTGTGCAGATGTATGTATATGTGTGTGTATATATTAATGCTTGTAAGGCAGAGAGACACACACACACACACACACACACACACACACAGATAGTGACAGACTTCACTATATGAATAACTAAATAAATACCCCAATAAAGAGACTAAACTAAAACAAAAAGAAAATAATGAAATGATGTACAAGCTTTGTTTGAAACAGTTTTTTTGAAGTGGTTGACCTCTATATGAATTAGTAATAAAATCTTTAATTTCCCATACAATTTAATGTCTAATTGCCTTCTGACACAATTAAAAATTTATGGTAATTTTAAGTAAACCATAATAAGTGAGTTTTCTTATCATAATTGCTTTCCAAGATCCTCTTCTGTCTACTGCTTTGATCTTGTACAAAAAAAAAAAAAAAAAA
>NC_069006.1:22197479-22211177 GCF_001194135.2 Octopus bimaculoides
TATATATATATATATATAGAGAGAGAGAGAGAGAGAGAGAGAGAGAGAGAGAGAGAAAGATAGAGAAAGAAAGAGAGGGGTGAGAGAGAGATAATTATAATATGAAGCTTCAGTGAGGGTAAACGTTTATTAGCTAAATAAATAAATATATAAAAACGTGATTGGACTTTAACTAATTAGTTATATAAAAATTGCAGCTTCATAAAATATGCAAAAGGGCAAATTCTCTCCCAATTTAGAAAATTTTATTTATTTACTTATACTTTTTTTGAGAATTTTTAATAAATTTAATAAAAAGTCACTTAACCTGGGCCTTATAAAAAAATATCAATTAAGTAAAAAAAGATTGGAAAAAAGGAGTGTTTGTGCTGGTGAGGAAGGACAATGTGCAGCCAAAAAGACATTCAATTATAGAATTCTGCAAATAAAAACATGATGATGATGACGATGATAATAATAATAAGAATAATATTTCCTATTATTAGGAGATATTATTTCAGGCACAAGGCCTGAAATTTGGGGGTGAGGGTAAGTCGATTACATTGGCCCCAGTGCTCAACTGGTACTTATTTCATCAACCCCAAAAGAATGAGAGGCAAAGTCAACCTCAGCAGAATTTGAATTCAGAATGTAAGGATAGATGAAATGTTGCTAAGCATTTTACCCGGCATGCTAATGATTCTGCCAGCTCACTGCTTTAATAATAATAACAATAATAATAATCTTTTCTTTATTCACCACTGAGTGTTCATATAAAATATTGGGGACAGCACAGGGCAACACAACACAAAAAGTGTGGGATTTAATAGTATAAAAATGTAATAACAATGAAAATATTATAACAAATAAATCCTCAAAAGAGGGAGGCTTCCAAGGACTGCTTGTGGAATCCCTACAAAAACCACAATCACCCAGACCTCTAGGACAAGTGCCCTCTCCACTTCATCTGTCCTGAATCTAGAGGCACATGCTTAGAGTAGGCCCATTCACTTGGGTCATTTGCACTACATACACCCACTTTTTAACAAAATTGTTGAGAGGCAGCACTTCCTACTCTACCCTCTCTTTCGCTTTTCTCTACCCTCACTTTCTTACATGCAGCAGCTGGTGTTCGACACAAACCCATAAGTTAGCAATACTTGGGCATTGGATCACACCTGCTCACTCTCTAGGAAGTACTTGATATACCACAGCATCTGTGCATCAGCAGCTATGGCATGCCCAGATCTCCATTCCGTGAGTGTTGACAGCAAATGGAGTGCCTGACAAGGAGAATGCACCCCTTCCACAGAAAGTGGAAAAGCATGTGCTCCAGTTTGGTCAAACTTGAACTGGGGCAAAGCAAGACAACCAGGCAATAACACTAATAAATTTTTGCACATGGCCAGTAAGTTTGGGGGGTGGGGAGTAAGTCGATTAGATTGATCCCAGTGCTCATCTGGTGTTTTTTTTAATTGGCCCCAAAAGAATGGAAGGTAAAGTCAACTTCTGAAGTTTGCAACTGATTTTCTCCAAACTGACAACATACATTACTTAAGTTCCATAGATGGTTTTAGACACTTAAAATTTTTCACATGGTGAGTAATAGGGTCCTTGGGGACAGAAAACCCCCTTTTCCTGGGTAAACAATACAAACGATTGCATAACTTGGTTGCTTCATTGGTTCAAGCAACATTACTGCTGATTGTTCAGCGTGGTAGCAGCAGTGCCAACAGCCACAAAGGAGAATATATCCCCTGAGAGATTTTTGGTACATTCAAAATCACATGCCCCTCACCCACTTTTCCATGACAAGATTTGGGTCTGGAATCTTCCAAACAGATGCCTAACATGTTACTTAGTCGAATTAGCCCTTCATTTACTCCACAAATTATCATCAATGCTGCACTTCCCCATATCATGTTTCAACTTAACTACCATATATACAAACTATGCCATTTAAATTCCAAGCAACGTTGGGTATGTCTACTAGTATATATATATATATATATATATATATATATATATATATATATATACACATACACACACACAGAATAGGCATTCTTGCAGTCTTCATCCACCAAATTTCATTCATGAGGTATTGGTTAATCCACAGCTATAGTAGAAGATACTTGCCCAAAGTGGAACTGAACACAAAACCATATGTTTGTGAAGTGAACTTCTTCCTAAGCATACAACCGTGAATACATCTTGTAAGCAAATAAACAAATCCACATCAATATTTGAGACCAATTATAATAGAAAACAGAACAGCTTCCTAATGATGATGAAGAGAATAACAGAAGAGATGTTCCAGCGCCTAATTAATTTTATCACCAATTTTAATTATTCTAAAACACATTACTACAATCCCCATGAAACCTAGTGATACTGAAGTTGAGACAAATGAAAGAACTTAACTTCCAAACGTCCAATTCCCCATACATATAATGTTTCTTTCTTCAGGCTAAATGATGCATGTATTTTCAAACATTACACGATATATAAAGACAATAAAACCATAGGAGCGAAAAATTCTTGGAAACACTTACATTCTTCAGTCAATAAGTTAGTTTAACTTGGTTATACGGTTCTTTTAATTAATTAGTTAGTTTAGACGATAAATCATAATAGCAACATTAGAGAAGGCTCTTGGAAAACTAAGGGAATTTTGACTTTGAAGTGATGTCATCAAAAACCCTATCTATAAAAAAAGAGAATTGGTGGGGCAGGGCATTGAGGTGATCATATGGAATTTTGTTGGATAAATAAAACACAAACATCTCACAAATCATATTCTACAATATTCCATTCATCCATTTTCAATTCTGTTAGTGTTAGGGTCTATGTTGTGGCTCAAGTTAATATAAATAGCAGCCAAATCTTTACAACACTGCCTGTTGTCTAATACAATCCTAGATATACTATATCTGAAGTAAAAACAACACAAGGCATTGCAGCAAGCCTGTCTTTGATTCTAGGTCTGACGGTTAAGGACTGACAGTTTGGGTTTTGATGGTGATAACAGTCTTGTTTTTGTTGGTGATGATCATCTTTTTCTGTCTTCAATTATTATAATTCCATTCATATTGTACACTTTATAGGAAGAATAAATCACCTCTTTAAGTTTATTGGTACTTTATTTTATCTTTTACTTTTTTTCACTCATTGGACTATGGCCAAGTTGGAGCACTGCCTTGAAGAGTTTAGTCAAACAAATCAACTCCAGTACTTATTTTTAAATTTGACACTTATACTCTTGGTCTCATTTTGCTGAATCACAAAGTCATAGGAATGTAAGCAAGCCAACACTTGTTCTCAGGCAGTTGTGTGGGACAAACAGTTTCCAGTTAACCAAATTCACTCACAAGGGTTTATAGAAATAGTAAATCACCTCTATTAGATACCTTATTTTATTAATTCCTGAAGGATGAAAGGTAAAGTCTGTCTCAGATTTGAACTCAGAATGTAGAGTTGTAATTGGACTCTTCAGGTTTAATTTGCTTTTTTTTTTCAGTGCTTTAATGATCCTGCCAATTTCTAATACAGCGACATCCCCAGCATACAAATGCTTATCCTAAATTACAACCTATATAGTAAATTATCCTCGAATATCTCTGCATTATTTTGCTTGTTTCAATCATTGGATTGTGGCCATGCTGAGATGCCACCTTGAAGGGTTTCAGTAGAACAAAGCAACCCCAGTATTTATTATTGTTTAAATCTGGTACTTTATTCTACAAGTATCTTTTGCTGAACTGCTAGGTTACAGGAATGTAAACAAACCAAAGCCAGTTCTCAAGTGGTGGAGTAGAAGGGAGGAAGAGAAAAGAGGAAGGGGAGAAGAGAGGCAAGGAAGAGGAGGGGAAGGGAGAAGGAGAGAGGACAGGAGGAGAGAAGTGGAGGAGAAGGGAAGAGGGAGTGGTGTGATTGCTCTACATTTCCTTTTACCCTTTATTCACTGATACAAAAACAATATAAAAATATGAGAAATTAATAGCCAATAACTTTCTTCCACAGCAACTGACACTTTGTTATTCCAGGTTGCTTTGACATTATCATTAAGATAATGATAGTTACACTACATTATGATAGCTTTCCATCTATCTTACCTCCTTATTACATGGATGTTACCTAACTCTAAACTCAATTGATTCTGGATGAAATTGTCTAAACAGGTGCACATACATACACAGAAAGTGTTCTGGTGTATGACACATAAATCAGAAGCAACAGAGAGAGAAAGAGAGAGAGTATAGAATTGAGAGGAGAAAAAAGAGAAAGACAGCAAAATAAAAAGCAAAGAGAGGTGAATGTGGAGCATGATGGGGATATTGAGATACAAACTAAGAAAGAAGTGAGATCAAGAGAGATGTAATAATGCAAGGATGAAGAGAGAGAAAATTAAGCAAGAAACAAAGAAAGACAGCTAAATACAACAACTACATAAAACTTTATGTATACATATATAAATGTATGTGAATATATGTGTGTGTGTGTGTGTGTGTGTGTATGTGTGTGTATATATGAGGTAAAGCAATTTTATACAGTACAGAACTTATACAAAGATGCAAAGTCTAACAGTTTTCTTCAAAAGCTGGATTAACTAATGTGATCAAGGTTAATCCAGCTTACAAATAACATGGCATTTTCATATTATATATATATATATATGTATGTATACAAACACATACACATGTGTGTGTGTATATATATATATATATATATATAATGTAATATATTATGTGTGTGTATATAACATATACGATATAAATATATATAACATATATTTACTAATATATATACATATATACATATATTCTTACTACAATATTAATATATATATATTTTCAACAGAATATAACATGTGTATTCACATCATATATATGTGTGTGTGTGCACTAGAATATTGTGTGTGTATATATACATACATAGTATATATATATATATATATATATATATATATATATATATATATATATATATATATATATATATATACTTGTGTATATAAAGCGTATTTCTTATTTGTTAAGGTATTTGGCTCATGATCATAAAGTCGTGAATTCAGTTTCTGGTGGTAGGCTGTGTCCTTGAGCAAGATACTTTATTTCTCATTGCTCCAGTCCAGTCAGCTGGCAACAATGAGTTGTACCTGTAATTCAAAGGGCCAGCCAGCCTTGTCCCATTCCGTGTCATGCTGAATCTTCCTGATAACTATATTAAGTGTACACATTGTTGTGGAATGTTCAGCCACTTGCACATTAATTCCGCAAGCAGGCTGTTCCATTGTTCAGATCAACTGGAACACTCATCATCATAACTGATGGTGTGCAAGTTAATATTATTCATATATATATATATATATATATATATATATATATATATATATATATATATATATATATATATATATGTATGTATACTACAATTTAACATTTATTTCTGCCATAAAGTTCTCCCTACACTAATTCTGTACATCAAGAAAAGGTTACATACTTGTAGAAGGACAGTTAATATAGTCAACTAAAACATATGCCTGCCTGGTTTGGTAAGTTTATTGAATGAAGCAGGAGTTTGAATTAGAAGGGATATAAGTAAACACTGTACTATAAGGCATTTAGTCCGGTGGTGTTCAACCATTTCTGTTGTCAGTCCACAGAACTGAGGGCTCCTAAATTAGAGGGGAGGAGGAGAATGAAGACAGAAAACAACAAAAGAGAGAAAAAGCTAGTGAGAAGAATGAAGGATAAAAAAAGGGGGGAGAAAGAAAAATGTAGAAAAAAAATGGAATGAAAGAGAAAGTAAAGAAGAAATAAAGAGAAAGAAGAGAATAAACAAGGAAGAATGAAGGAAGAATTCTTAGAAATTTAAATGGAAAAAAAGTATAAACTGAACCAAAACTAAGATAAATAGAAAAAACATAAATAAAAATATATCAGGCCAGACGACAAATTACTTTGGTTAGGTAAAACGAAACCTTAAAATGAGTGAACTAGTTTTGCTGTTGATTTAAAACATATTTTAAGATGTCAGCACTGAATGGCATTATGGGATAGATTTTTTTCTCTTAGTTAAAGCAAATCCCAACTTTACCAGTTGATAAGGAACAATGACGTGGTTGCTCAATTAGCTAAAAATAGCAACAAAATCTAAATCTCCCTTGAATAATCCTTGAATGTCTATACAAATAAGTAGAACACATTGGATAGCAGTCATATTTCTCTTAAAATATGTTGCCTTCAAATTTCTCTATCCGAAAATGTTTTCCAACCGAATATTTACATACTAATATTTATAGCTTTGTGTGCTTTGAGATCAAGTGTTCCCAAAAAAATATTTCATGTTTTCTTGAAAGTTTATAATTTCATATGACGTCAACAACTTTGTCATTATTAAACCAGTGTATGTGCTTTGCTTGTTTGCCAGTATGCTGAGGTACAGAGCTTTGGGGACAACTCCCACTCCAATTCAGTACATGATGTTCATACACACACACACACACACACACACACATACTTGCATGCAAGCACATGAGTGCAAAAGAGGTAGGGAAAAATATTTACATGACATTCAGATTAATGATTTTGAAGTTTTTTTTGTTTCAATAAAACTGTTTATCTGTGTCTGTCTCTCTCTACATTATATATATACGTATATATACTCACACACACATGAATCCATTTATTATATAGATAATGGGCGCTAAGTGATTATATATATATATATATATATATATATATATATATATATACCTTTATACATACATACAGGTACGTGTATTTACATATATAGTCATGCAATTATAAATACAAACATATATACATAAGCACACATATACACAAACACATCCACAAATATGTGTGTATATGCACAATACATATATATATAAATATATGTATTTATGCTGGAAAGAAAATTAGACATTACATTTTTGTTTATATCTTTGTATATTTCTCTCTCTTTTTTTAATAAACATCTCTGAATAATTTGATTCCTAATTTTGGTGGTGATGTATATGCCAAAAAAAAAAGAAAATAAATAAAAATAGATAAAAACACAGGAAAAATTTTAATAAAACAATGAATATTGATTTTTTTATGTAAAATTAAGCACATGGCTCATTTCTGTTGTTGCTAGTGTTTTTCTGGAGGGGCAGTAGTGATTGGACAGACCTATCATCAAAAGTATTCCAGCCATGTCTACTGTCTGTTTTCTTTTTGTCTTTTATTTAATAATTTTATATTTTCCCTACATTGTACATTCTAGACCACATTACATTGTTTCTATTTGGATCATCAATGGCATTTCTAAGGGATAATTGTTGATGGGGCCTCTGATCCCTTTCACAATGACTATCTGAGGTTGCTTTCTGTGTTTTGACTTGCCCTGCCTTATGGTATGTCAGACAACCCACTGTCATGTTTTTGAAGTCCATTGGTCCTCTGCTGGAAAGACAGAATAACAAATACTACATTACCAGAATCAAGTCCACACAGCTATCATATTTTGGTCATGCAGTTTGCCGAAAGTCATTGCCAAAGACCATCCTGACAGGAAGTGTGGAGAGAAGAGAGAGCAAGAGGCTGTCAAAGACGTTTATGGACTGATATCAAAACATATACTAAATACAAAATCATGGCAGCAGCACAACATCAAGAGAACTCTACGCGAGCCATGGCAAGCCAACCCCTGAATACAAGGAGAGCACTTGGCTCATGATGAATCAAATGAAATCTTTCCCTTTTAAGAAGTAGGGTAGGATTTGGCTTCTATTTCTAGCAAATTGAGTGACCACATAGCAGCAATCTTTAAGAGATCACAGAATGAATTGAAGGGAAACGTGATAGTAACCTACAAGCCATTGATGGTTCAGTTTTACATGCTATCTTCATGTCTGTGTTTGTCCTCCACCACCACTTGACAACTGGTGTTGGTTTGTTTAGATCTCCATGACTTAGCAATTCAAGAAAAGAGACTGATAGTACTAGGCTTTAAAAACATGTACTGGGGTCGATTCGTACAACCAAAAACTCTTCAAGATAGTGCCCCAACATGGCCACAGTCTAATGACTAAGACAAGTAAACGATAAAAGATATGTATGTATGTATTAATGATGTATGTGCATGTGTGTGTATGTATATATATATATAATATACACTCTCAAATAGGCTTCAGTTTCCATTTACTAAATTCACTTACAAGACATTGTTCAGCCCGGAGTTATAGAGGAAGATACTTGTTAAAGATGCCACGCAAAAGGACTGAACTGAAATCATGTTGTAGCAAAGCGAGCTTCTTGATCTTTTTTTTGAGAATGTTGGATGTGATTTGAGGAAAATTTAGCAGCTACTTCAAGCAGTTTGAGAGGGTCATTCACTTTTTAGCTCATGGGAGAGTTTGTAAATGTGATAAATGATGTTTTTGGAATTTTTTGTTAATTTCATTTCGACATAAATGTATTTGTCAACACACATATATGCACACACAAACACACCTATGCTGACACACCTTATACAGTTATACATCTACGCAGACACACCTACACGCATGCATACAACATTTGCACATATGTGCATCAATGAGTGAGGAAGCAGAATTAAAGAAAGATATTTTATGCCAGAAAAGTAGGTCAAATTATCAGAGAAGAAAATATAATAAAGAGGTCACAACTTCCAGATCTTTAAAAGACAGACTTATACACACACTAATACACATGCACATACATACACAGACATGAAGACACAAGTGCACATGCATATACAAAATCACAGACACACATACATATGCAAAGACACACACACACATACATATAAAAGACACACACACATATGCATATAAATATATAAAAACAGACATGTGCATACATACACAAAGACATATACATATGCATCTTTGCTTGCATACAGAGTGAACATATTTAAAACTTACATATATGTACACAGATACACATATATATATACATACCACATACATACATCATACATACACCTACAAGAAATTTAAAGAAACACACATACACACTGACAGATATATTCAAAAACTCACATATACCAAACCTGATCTTTAAAAGAAGGCACAAACACATACACACGCACAGACACAAACATAGTACGACATAATAATGACAGATCAAAAGGCGGTGCTCCAGCATGGCCACACTCAAATGACTGAAACAAGTAAAAGAATAAATGAATAAAAGAATATACACAAACTCTGATCTTTAAAGAAAGGTATAAACACATACAAAAATACACAAACAACCATGGACAAACGTACACATACACACAGAACTAACACATAGATAACATGGATAGGTAGTTGCACTGGTGAGGAGACCAATAAAGTTGGCTGGTTGGCTAGCTAGTTGGTTGGTGTTCACTATATCTTGTTGTCATTGACTACCACAACACACTGCTGATATCGTTTTAGTACCTCCCAACCACTCTGCCACCGAAACAGATAAAAATAGCATCAACACCACAAATCTTTTTTTTTTTTTTTCTTCTTCTTTTAGTAATGATTTTTTTCTTCTTAGCAACAAGGTCACAAGTTTCATAGGAAAACACAGTAAAAGAGAGAGAGAGAGTGAGAGAGATGACGATGGACGATGGTGGTGGTGGTGGGTTATTGGTACAGTGGTTTAGCCCTAGGTCATTCCATATTGAATGAACTTACGTGACTGAAGACATTCTAGCCAAAAACAACTCGTCATTGAGATTATATATGATGGGAAACTCGTTGATATTGGCATGGGGACCCAAATAAGTCAGTCAATAGCCTAGTTATTGCCTATATATATATATATATATATATATATATATATATATATATATATATATATATATATATATATATATATATATATATATATATATGTATATACATGTATATATATGTAAATAGAAATGTGTATGTGTGTGTGTGATATATATGCACACATTATATATATGTAATTATATATATCATGCAAATATATATATATATATATATATATACAGTATATATATGTAATTATATATACCATGTGTGTATATATATATATATATATATATATATATATAACAGGGAGTGTTGCCCTGCACAAAGATAGGAGGTTGAACTGACAAGTTGCTGTCTAAGAATCTGCTTGTAGATTTCAACATTAGCAATCCCTTGTAAGCGAATAAGTGGACAAGGACCAGCAGCAGAGATCACTGCCTCTTCCATATTTCACTGTCTTATTCACACATGCACGAGCTATCCTTCATCGGACATACATCCCACCATTGGGACCAATTACATTAAACTTCAATTCATTGCTAAAATGAACTTGCAACCACTGTTCTTCTGTCCAAGCAACATGTTTGTGAACAAAAAAAAAGACAGGCTCTTTGATTCTTCTTGGAGATCAGGTTTCTTTGTTGGTGTCTGAACAAGCAATCCAGACCCTCATAACCTCCAAGAAACTGTTTTGCATGATACATTGACATCGGAAGTGAAACTAAACTCATGGGATATCTCAGCAGCACTCTTAAACCTATCCTTCAGCGGCATTCTAACCACAATACAATCCTGTCTTGGTGAAGTTTTATGAGGTCTACTGGTTTGGGGTTTAGCATCTGTCAATCCTGATGACTTAAAACGAGATACAATTCATTGCACAACACTTCTAGACTTACTTACATTGGTTGCTATCACAGAATTTGACTTGACCTCTTGATGAAGGCACACAATCCTTTGTTTTTCATCAGAGGACACCGGTCATCTCTCACAAACCGCCATGTTGACAGCTGAATGTTCCAACATGGTAAGATCATAAGAAGTAACTATTTGCCCATTAACAGTTTTCTAAATAACAAATACCTCAGTTAGTAGTTCATTTTTTTCTAAGTGACCCTTAACATTTAGCTGCTGCAATTTGGAAGATTGTTTGTTTATTTCCTCAAAACTTACGAAATATTTATTCCATTCACTTGAAATTTTCACGAAAGATAAATATTAGATATATCTAAATGTATGTAAAATATCTAGTCTCAACATGTTAATCTTCTATAATATCTATTTCAATACACTTGTTCTTACTGACTCTTATATTAAGGCAGCTACAGTATTTATATATATATATATATATATATGGATGTCACAGAAATTTGACACAGCTCCACATTACGAAAAGTTTCATGAGCATAAGACATGTTCACCTTATCAGTTGGTCAGAGGCAGAGGTAGATGTGTTCAATGCACTTGATATTCTAAGTAACATTGATCTGGACTAGAGTATTACTAAATACATAATTCCAACCAAATGTACTAAGTACTACTTTTTTCATCTGTTTACTCATTTGTACATTTACATATATGTATATATCTATGTATATAGCGGCTACTTTGCGTAATCTGTTACTTCCCAACTATAATCTAGTTGATATTTTTGGATTTTTAAAATATCTTTCATTTTGGGATGGAACGGAAAGTGACACTTAACACATTTGGTCGGAGTTACATATATGCCAGCAGATGTCCAAATGAAGCAGGTTCGTCCAACGAGCCTATGAATATTCAAGTTATATGGAGTTAATCAAACTGTAATATATATATATATATATATATATATATATATATATATACACACACACAGAGGACGGGTCTCCATAGTTTCTGTCTTACAAGGTATGGGTTATTGTATGATTATAATGAGTTCGAACCCAAAACGAGATAGTGGCAAGATTTTTAACCTCACAGCTATGCCATGTCTGTTGAGCATATTAAAAAAAAACACACAAATGTTATCTTTAAATGTCTAAAGATAAAGTTAACAGTCCGAAAACTATATAATCTTATTAACAACAGTTCATCTCAGACATTTTGACATTTAATCATATCAGCTTCCATTTTTCTTTCAAAACCATTTGAACTTAGTAATGGTTTGAACAGCTTCCATACAGGTACGACATCGATTTTCCGGAACCTTTGCTTCCAAAGATTTTCCGGATTACTGATTTTTCCGAACCAAGAATGGTCGCCTTGGTCAAAACAGTGTAAATTAAACAAATATTAAATTTACTTCAAAAATAGATGCAGGCTCGGATGTGTGGTAAGAAGCTCGCTTCCCAACCACACTGTTCTGGATAAGTGTCTTCTACTATAGAAGGTACTTATCCGACCAAAGCCTTATGAGTGGATTTCATCGATGGAAAGTAAAAGAAACCTGTCATATATGCGTGTGTGTGGTCCCTACCACTGCTTGGCAATCAGTGCTGATGTGTTTACGTCCCCGTAGGCTAGCAGTTCGGCAATAGAGACCGGTGGAATAAGTACCAGGTTTAAGAAAAAATAAGTACTGGGGTCAATTAATTCGACTAAAACCTTTTCAAGGCGGTACCCCAGCATGGTAGCAGTCTAATAACTGAAACTAGTAAAGGATAAAAGAATTTTTTCTCCCCCTTTTTCTTTTTTTCCGCTTTTTCTTTTTGTTTTTCTTTTGTAAAAACTGATATTATGGAAGAATCTTGACTATTGTTTAGGATTTGTATTTTAATGTGGTTTTGTATAATACATAGACATGCGTGTTATAGATGTAATAAAAGTTGCCGGCTGTCTTCTTCCATTCTAAGAAAAGTATGGACATGACACATTTTCCATTTTATATATCTTTTCTTTTTTTGTCTTTTACTTGTTTCAGTCATTAGACTACCTTGAAGAATTTTTAGTCGAATGAATCGACCCCAGTGTTTATTTTCTTTTTAAAGCCTGGTACTTATTTTGTCAGTCTCTTACACCAAACTGCTAATTTACGGAGACATAAACATACTAACACCGGTTGTCAAGCAATAGGGACAAATAGATAGATAGATAGATAGATAGATAGATAGATAGATAGATGTGTTTGTGTGTGTGTGTGTATTTGTCCCCCACTACCACTTGACAACCGGTGTTGGTTTGTTTGCGTCCCGCAACTTAATGGTTCCTCAAAACAGCTCGATAGAGTAAGTACTAAACCTTTGAAAAGAAAAATCTAAAAAGTACTGATGTTCATTTGTTAGATCAAAAAGTACCCGAGGCGGTGCTCCAGCATGACCACAATCCAATGACAGAAACAAATAATAGATAAAAAAAAAGTGTCTGGAATCGTCGGAATGTATGGATCTGGTTAAACGTCTTCTAAATGAAAGATTTAAAGAATTGAAAGCAGAAGAAACTTATACCGGTTAAATCAAACGCTAGCAAAACCCATAGACATATCGATAAACATAATAGCTTGAATTGGGTGATAAATACGAAGATTATGGACACAGAACGTATGGGAAGTAAAAAATTAAAACAAAATCTGCTTATTCTCGTTTTATGATATAATCCAAATATGTGTAACAGAGTCACTTTACTGATGGCACGCTAAACTCATTTAACGCCGAATGCACGAATTAGGTTAATTGCATATTTCGGTTATTTGCATAGCACTTACAATCAGAGGGGCTACGCGAGTCGGTGGAATCGACTCCGTGAACATGTAGGTGCGGATGTGTGTAAGCATGAATGTGTGTGTGTAGGTGTGTGCGTATATCTACATATACACATATATATATACACACACACACACATATATATATACACACATACATATATACATATGCATATATGTACATATATATATATATACATACATACACACACACACACACACACACACACACACACACACACACACACACACACACACATATATATATATATAT
>NC_069006.1:22213687-22216649 GCF_001194135.2 Octopus bimaculoides
CGCACGCAAACTCGAAACAGTTAAACTAGGTCAAACTTTCCCATATTGAGTACGTTCACCTTACATCCCCCCCCACACACACCTTATAAACGTAAATATGTTTGGTATATTTGTCCAGTTGTGTTACTCGTTTATGATGCGTACACAGAACTATATGCTTTGTGTGCATGAGCGAGGTGGAATTGATCAAACTCCTTGTTTCTTTGAGTTATTGGAATAAAATATGAAATGTTCAGTATACAATTAGACAAATACTCTATACTAGTTTCAGAAACGCAGAATAGATTATATTCAGAGAACTTCTTTGTTTCATTACTCGAAGTTTTACGATTCCGTTTTTCGTGTTGGCTTACTCCAAGATAGTTTAGGTTGTTTATCTGTGCAATCTAATTCGCTTTCAATTCGCGTCGTAAACAAATTCCCACAAATATACAGGTCCATTTTTACGAAAGTTAAACCAAAACAGATTTTCAAAAATGTTTAGATGCCCACGAGAATCATTATATACCTGTAACGCTATGTTGAAATGGTTCGTTTTTAACCAGATATCGATATTGGAATAATTTCTTCCAGACCTAGTAGAATAGAATTTGTTTTGAAAATATCACATCCATTTTTGTCACGTACGCCACAACAGGTATATGAGAATTTACCTGGTGTGGCACACTCTGTTCGATCTCGTGATCACGCCTGCTTGGCTAGTCAAACTTTACTGTGAAAAATGAATTGATACAATTCTTATGAATTTTCAAGATCTATAGCTTAGGTATTTGATATTTAATGTTTGACTGTCACATACATCACGTTAGAATAGCCGTACAAAGGTTCACTAATAAACAGACAACTATATTGAAGATCCGTATTGTTGGTGTGCAATGAGAAGCAAATAAAAATTGGGTTCGATCCCAGCACGATGAGAGCGGGAGAACTGCGTACAGTGGGAGGGGTACTTTTCTTCTACTGATTTAAGTAGTTTAAAAAGATGGTAGATCATTATGTATTGGAAGAGGGGTCGGTGAAGGTTAAATGATTTTGGTTTGTAGATTTGGATATGAATACGGAGAAGGAAGTGATCTTGAATAGTTTATCGCTTAATGGTTATTTGGCGTGAAATAATTAATATGTAGTTCTAGTGATCATTAACTGAAAAGGCAAGGAGGTTACTTTTAATCCGGTAGGTCATAAATTGGCAGAGTGGTTAAAGTAGAATAAAATTTTGAATTTTCATTTCTATTTTGTTGACTATTGCAGTCTAGGAGTTCGCGAGCTGGATGCGGCCCGGTCCTCTTAGAGTGTGAGAAGTGTAGGACCGAAGAACTTGCCTGAGTAGGGTTTCTTCTCTAAAGACCTTCTGCTGTTCAGCTCTCGAGAGTTTCTTGCCACTATACACTTAGTGATTTGTTATGTGCATGATCACCGGTCTGTGGAAAAAATGGTCTTACATAAGACTGGTCCGTGATGCAAAAAGGGTTGGGAACAACTTGGTTAAAGCATCGGATAGAATACTTTGTGGTATTTCTGCGCTCTGAGTTCAAATCAGGGCGAGCTTAACCTCGACTTTTATCCTTTAGAGTTGTAGACGGTGGGAATTAATGGAATTTTTTGAAGGTCGGACAATATTTTGCAGTATCACCACTGTCATTTATACGCCATGGAAAGTCCTAGGCCTCGAGATAGTAACGTCTAGGTATCGATGAAGCATGCGTCATGAAGAAGGACTTCTTAAGTGCAGATTCATATCCTCACGAGTAAGAATATGGTCTCAAAGTTGTACCAAAGAAGTGAGGTCCCATCCACCATTTAAATATGACGAAATTGGTTTCCTACCTTAAAGAATTCATGGACCCAATGATTTCATGGATCCAAGTACTGCAAGACCCCTAGCACTTACCTTAAAATCCCGGATATCTAGGATGCAGTTATAAGAAATATTTCCGTACTTCATTGGTATTTTATTTTATTGAGCACGTAGGGATGAAGGGAAAAGTTGACTACGGTGGGATTTGAAACCAGAACGTAAAGGGTCTAAATTAAATATCACAAAGCACAGTGTCCGATGCTGTGACCATTATGACGTGAACAAGCTTTTTATTTATTTTGAGAAACGGGCCGCATGAGACATGGCTCATCATCAAGCGGGTGCACTACTAAAAGAAACTTCATAGTAATTTTTCGTTAAGCATGCCATTCAGAAGGACCTACGAGCTGAAGTTTGCTCATGACGGCTCTAATGATTCTTATCAAGCTTTGAGTTTCTATGAAGTAAATAAGGAATATGAACGAAACTAGATGAGATGGAAAGAAAAAATTAGAACGAGGCTGGATAAAACGAAGAGAGAGAAGAGGAGAGACAGACAGAGACTGAAGGGAATGAAGAGAATGAAGAGAATGAAGAGAATGAAGGAACATTGTGAACATTGTGAAAATTGTGAACATTTGGAAATAAGAACTGAAGGGAAAGATAAAAGAGAAGGGTGAAGAGAAGGAAGAAGAACGAAGACAGAGTAAAATAAAGGCGAGAGGAGTAGGAGGCGGAATAGGGCAATGAAGATGGCAAAGAATGGAACGAAGATGAAAGAAGAAGAGAAAAATAAAAGGGGACAGAAAAGAAAGACAGAAATAACGTAGAGATGACGAGAAGAGAAAGAAAGAAAGAAAGAAAGAAAAAAGAAACAAAGAAAGAAAAAAAGAAAGAAAGAAAGAAAGAAAAAAAGAAAGAAAGAAAAAAGAAAGAAAGAAAGAAAGAAAGAAAGAAAGAAAGAAAGAAAGAAAGGAGGAAAGGAAGAAAGAAAGAAAGAAAGAAAGAAAGAAAGGAAGGAAGAAAGGAAATAAAAATGAAAAAGAAAGAAGGAAAGGGAAGAGAAAATATAATCAGTGGTTACAGAAACTAAGTGAAAAAAAAAAGAGGAGGAAAGAAACGATAAGGGAGAGAAAAGGAAAGAAAGAAAGGAAGAGAAAGTCT
>NC_069006.1:22217318-22221610 GCF_001194135.2 Octopus bimaculoides
TCAATGACATATATTGACAAAGTGATCCTCCCAAGATATATATATATATATATATATATATATATATATATAAACAATATATGAGAATATGCATATATATGTACATGTATGTATATACGTTCATCTACATGTACATATAGATACATAACTGGGTACATGACGTGGCAAAAGAACAAGGACAAAATGGTAAACAAGGTGCAACAAACAAGCAGGCCACATAGAAACATCCCCTTCATCAGCTGCCACCAAATGTGTGTGAGAAAGAGAGAAGGTGACGGAGATAGATAACTGATGGATAATTCTTTGAGGGAACAATAGATCTCGAAGCACACAAAGCTATGAATAACTATTGGATAGAAAAGTCAAAGGCTGCACAAGAGACACGAACCCACATCTCCCATAGACACAGCATCCACTAGATAGATAGATAGATAGATAGATAGATAGATAGATAGATAGATAGATAGATAGATAGATAGATAGATAGATAGATAGCCAATTGGCTCCCTGAGCAAAGTAGCACTTCGTTTCATATGACTTATCATAACTGGAATTAGAGATAAGTCTCAAGCAGATAGAACTATTCAGAATGTCCACAAGAAACGTTCCGGAAGAGTGCAGACATCGACGATCCCCACAAAGCAGGAAAAGTGCACTGGAAACTTATTATCACAGCTCAAGAAAATCTGTGCAGTAAATGAGTCGTAAGATATGTATTTCAAAATCAAGCTTCTATCGCGTTTTGAAGTGCTTTCATTGGAAAAGTTAAATTCTAAGTATAGTCCATACACTCCATGAAGATGATTTGGACCGGAGAGTGAAGTGTTCTGAGTGGTACTTGGCACTTTTAATGAGGAAGCTACATTAAAAAAAAATAGCTTAAGGGAGACCTGAGTATCCGCATATTACAGAACATCATGATTATTTTCTAGGATTTGCGTTATGGTGCAGCTTATGTAAAAAAATTAATTGGATCTTTCTTTCTTTTTTACTGGGACTGGCCGCATTTGCTTCAACTTGCTACGACAATCTATCCTGCTAACCATTCCAGAGGGCATTGAAGAAGTGAAGTTTTATTTTCACCAAGATGGAGTACCCCCCCCCCCACCACCACCACCACCACTACCATAGTAGTGAAAGGGTTTACCTTGATGAAATTTTTACCAAGCAGGTGGACTGGACGAAGAGGTCCAGGATAACACACTCCGTGTTCACTAGACCTTACACCACTTAACTTTGAGATCAAGTTTACCGTACCAAGCAGTCGACGAATTGAGGGCAACCCCTGAACGAGAATATGAACAAATACTGAACAAAATATTTCTTAATGTTTGTGATTTCACTGCTTTACATCCATCATTGTGTGGACCAGAACGGTCAACGGTTTGCAACTGGACATTCATAAAAAACAAATGATTTTTACCAAACCAGTGATGGTCACTTGGGCCAACACATTCTGAATTAAACAAATATAAAACTTACTTAGATTGTTAAATGAAATACAGCTACCTGTGCAATTAGTGTAAATTAGTGTGGATTATAAGAGGACTATCAGTGCCTGGAAAGTCCGTGGTGTACCTGTACATATGTGTGTGTGTGTGCAAATACACACACACACACACACACATGTATATATATTAAAACGAAGTAGTTTTGGCGAAGCATTGTGTGGTATACATACACACACATACATATACACATGAAACTTTATATATCTGTTGATTAAAAAGTAACCAAGTCTACAGTGAAGTAATTATTGCCGTAGGGTGGTGGAGTACCTGACGTATTAAGTTTTAGACACGTGTCTTTCTTCACCGTCAGATTTCTTGGATCCTGTCTTTCGAATACACACACACACACACACACACACTAGAATTAATAAAAGTGAGAATGTGTTGTTTCATATTCCTTTATTGGTTTTATTTTAGATGTGTATATTAGTAAAGTGTTTCTTTTTTTTTTTTTTCAGAGTAAAATTAATTGATAATAATATACCAGGTTATGAGCTTAGCGAAAAGTCACTTTTTTTTTTTCCTGTTTTTACTATGAATACATATGTAAGTGCGGCTGTGTGTTGTTAGGTAGTCCGCATCGCGACCACGTGAATTCACAGGAGACGGTGGCGAAGTTTATCGTATGAGCGCATGTGTCTGTGTTTGTTTTTTGTTTCACCTATAAACAGTGTTGAGTTTTCACGGTTCGGTACAAGGTACCGGGAGAATAAGTACCCGACTTAGATCAAGTAATGAGATCGATTTGTTCGACTAAACCCAACATGTCGCAGTCCTATGGCTGAAGCAATAAAAAGAATGCACGTACATATATATGTGAGTGTGCGTATTAATGTATATATCAGGAGAGATTTATACATTGTAATGTGTGTGTGTGTGTGTGTGTGTGTGTGTGTGTGTGTGTGTATGTGCATATGAATATATATGCACTCGGACGCGCATACATGCGCGCAGACATATATATATATATATATATATATATACCATAAATGCACTAAAGCACATACATGTCGATAGATTTACACAGTGTACGTTACAAAAGTACATTGTAATTTATAAATATCACCAAACACGCGCACTTCTGTTATGTGCATCTGTGTATGCGCACGCGCGCGCGGACAAACACACACACACACACACACACACACACATATAATGAGAGAAACACGTATATATTGCATATGCATTATACCATATACGTTTCCATACGTGTCTCTGTTTGGTATATGTGTGTATCTTTAACTTATATTTAGCAGACGCTGTTGCAGACGGTACAGTTGACAGACATTCAAGAGACAACGTTTGAAGCTATTTTAGGCGCATGTGGAAATGTATATTTGTGTGTGTCCGTGTGTCTATCTATGTTTGTTCGTTAGCGAAGGTCGGGGAACAGCCAATAAGCACGTGCATTGTAGGAACGGAGGGCTTCGATGCAGAGTTATGATGCTGAATAGTATGGAGAGGTCTGAGTAAGGGTAGGGTGGAACAATGTTTTGCTGCTAGTGTTCTTAATTAAGCGCTTTTTTTTTATATATATAGATACAGATATTCTTGAGCCGTGGGAATCATGATGCCGATTACCCAGTTTGTATGTCGTATAAGTGACCAAGATCACAACACTGCTCCTGAACGAGACGCCGGTCCATTGCAGGATTCAAGCCAGCAATTTTGAGCGGAGGGGAGAAGACGATAACATTGAACCCAGTGTTTCATTGGTACTTTATTTTATCGACGCCGAAGGGATCAAAGGTAGTGTTCAACTTGGCGGGTTTGAACACAGAACATAAACGTTGCTAAGTACTGCGTCCAACTCGCTAACGACTTTGCCAGCTCACCACCTTCAGTCCTTGACAGCCCTAATCCACCAGATAATTCAATCAAAGCTATGCCAGCTCTAACCATCCTGACGTTTTTAGAAACATAGAGGACGATATTATCTAAAGTGTTCTTTCAATATCTAAGACAGTTTTGAAGATTATTTAGTTGCTATTTTTAGCAGGTCGCATGAACACAGAGACTGTCATTCGCTTGTCAGTAATCATAGAAGCATCAAACATCAATGGCTCTGTGTATGAATATGTTCTGTATTGATATTATCATTTTCATTTTATTTGTAAGTTTCGGAAAGGAGACATTGTATCTAAGCCTTTGTCGGGCCTCCAAGATAGTTTGGAAGTAAAGAGAAACTTATCCTGAAATCGGAGTTCTGACCCAAAATTTACAACAGAGTTAGCTCCGCTGTAGGTATTACAAGAGTGTAATGTGTATTATGTCTATGTGTGTATTTATATATGTGTTTGTGTGTGTGTATATACATATATATATATATATATATATATATATATATATATATATATATATATATATATGTAAATATATGTGAACATAAAATTATATGCATCATAAGCATATTATATACATACATAAATACATAATGCATATGTATGCATAATACATAATGCATAAATATATAATGCAGACATACTATATACTACTACTACTACTACTGGCACTCCGTCGGTTACGACGACGAGGATTACAGCTTGTTCCACGTGTACCCTTAACGTAGTTCTCGGGGAGATTCAGCGTGACACTAAGTGTGACAAAGTTGGTCCTTTGAAATACAGGTACTACTCATTTTTGCCAGCTGAGTGAACTGGATCCATGAGAAATAAAGTGTTTCGCTCAAAGACACAGTGCGTCGCCGAGAGTTAAACACACGACCTTACGATCGTGAGCCAAATACGCTAACCACTAAGCCACGCACCTTCACTATATATA
>NC_069006.1:22221620-22224120 GCF_001194135.2 Octopus bimaculoides
AATGATCACTTACAATTCCAAATGAAAGTTTACCTAATATTTGCGCTTTTAAACAGAGTGGCATTTCCTTAAACCTGCGTAAAAAGTACGCTCTTACATTGTGCCAGTGTAATACTCTATCTTCTACCCTCCCAGGGCCTTGTGTATGTATGTATGTATGTATGTAAGTTGTCGGCTTCCGAACCCTTTGGAAAATACAATCCTAAATATGTCGAGGAAGTTTTTAAATGTCCAGAATTTTTACACCGTTAACTCTTTTAGTCTTGTGTGTTCTAGTGTTATTTAAAAACAACAACTGAAGATAACATTTAATTTAATTATATTGAAACAAACCTGGGCGAGAAAAGGAGATTGGTTCGTCATGAGTCCAGGGCTTTAGTTACTTTAGTTCATTGACTCTCGACGGGTGAGAAGCAAATATGACCTCGCTGGGATTTGAACTCTCAATATAAAATAGTGGGGAAAAAATACTTTGAGATATTTTGGCTGACACTCCTATTTTTTCTTTCACGCTTGAACATAATAACAAAAAAAAAATACCTTGTTTTAATTAATGAACACGATTCGAAACCGTGTTTAAAATGTAATAGGGCCGCTCTCATGAAAGTTAATCCAAAACAGGTTTTCAAAATTGTTTTAGAATACCTAGAAAAATCACGATATCTGTAAGGATATGCTGAAATGGTTCATTTACGAGTGAGACAATTTCTTCCAGATTTATTTGGAAGATATAGAAAATATTTGTCTTGAAAATGTCATTCATTTTTTGTCACGCATGTTACGCCAAGTAATTGAGAATTGTAACCAATAAACTCATTAGCATTTTTGAAAATTTCAAGGTCAATGTAAATAAATGTCACGAGGGGTTTGTTTTATGCTACTCTGGAAAACGTTAGAGAAATTAGCAGTTAACATTTTCAGGTGAAAAAAGTTCTGTGCGATGTCTGATACGTCAGTCATTTTTGGACCCTCTCCAAAAAATTCAACATTCATCCTAGGTAAAGGTAGTTTTTTTTCTTTTAGTCTAATATTCGCCTTGTTAGTCAAACTTTACTGAGAAAAAAATGAATCGATACAATTTTTGTAAATATTCAAGGTAAACAGCTTAGATATTTCATAATTTGTGTCTCTGACTGTCACGCAAGAATGTCCCTTAAGTTTGTGAATGAAATATTATTGTCTGACTATCATGTTTTTGTCATAAACATAACGTAAAAACGCAGGGAAAATGATATATCTGTTGTTTATTTTCTGCACTTTTTTTGTTTTGGCTGAAGGAGGAGGCTGTTCACGCGATGTTCGAAAATCTTTTGAGAACAGTAACACTGACGTATTTAATGTTCCTCTCATATAGTTACAATCGGACCCAGTTCAGCTTAGATGAATGAAACTTATGATTCATCTTATGATGGACTGCACTGTAAAACATATTTAATCACTATTTAAAACGAAAGAGAGTGAGTTGTGGGAGATTTTGGGCCCTCAATTTTAGCAGGTCGCGTAACGGCGTAGTATTGGTTCATTCATATACATGTCAGGTCGCTTGTGAGGTCTCTCATGAATGCTACTGTGAACATAGAATCCCGTACAACCTCCATTAGGCTTGCCTGGTGAGGAGGATTGGTAGAAACGTAAACTTGGCTCCAAGACTTTTTAAATCCTTTGCCCAACCTGTTTAAAGAGAGGCAGGGTGACCTCCAATTCTGTCGATAGAACAGGCAAGAAACTTTAGACCCATATTACTCACGTCTCAACTTTAAAAAAAAAAAAGAAGCATTTCCGCAGCACCCAGTAAGGTTTCCGCCCTGAAGCTGCCTCACACTGACATAATTTTTGTAGCGAATTATCCAGATCGTTGACTTTAAACATCAGGAGTTGACTGAGTATGCCTTAGTTTTTCTAATTCCTTTGACAAAGGTGATTATGGTATTAAAAACCACAATGTGAACGAAGATATTTATTCTTTTATTTCAGTCATTTGACTGCGGCCATGCTGGAACACCACCTTAAACGGTTTTAGTCGAAGAAATTGACCCCAGCACTTATTCTTTATAAGCCTAGCGCTTATCCCATCGGTCTCTTTTGCCGAACCACTAATTTACAGGGACATAAACAAACCAACATCGGTTGTCAAGCAATGGTTGGCAACAAACACAGACACAAAGACACACACGCATAAATATATACATACATAGTCAACGGGCTCCTTTCTGTTTCCATCAATCAAATACACTCAAAAGGCGCAGTATCTGGTGGTGAGTGTCTCCCTATTATAGCTTCAGGCTAATTAATGACTTCTTGATGAATTCATTAGACGGAAACAGTGCGCTGGCACGTCCTGCTTTGTGTTTGTATCAATCTCTCACAACCAGTTGAGAAATAGTATTGGTTCGCTTACACACGAAGAACGTTTGATTTGTGGGAGACCTTGCCTTCCTAATTTTAGCATGTCGCGGGACGGGGTGTTATCATTCATCTATGTGTGTATACACACACAAAC
>NC_069006.1:22230142-22232108 GCF_001194135.2 Octopus bimaculoides
TACAAATCATATAGGTCCAGAAATTAATGGTTGATGATACCGATCACGTGTAACCTAACAAGTACTGTATTTACTCGTGTATAAGTTGTACTATTTTATATTTGATTTTAGCTGGGACAAAAGGAAAAAACTAAAACTACGTAGGGAAAAAAAAATTGTATGAATTTCAACACAAAATTAGGAGTGCGACTTATACACGAGCTATCACGGTATAAGCTGTAATATACTTTGTATTTGCTCTTCAATTATGTGTTTGGTATATTCTTGAAGTTAGTTAAATAGGGACTCTTGCAGATGGGGTTTTCGTCCGATGTCAACAACGACTATCATATGTTCAAAATCACATGTGTAAACGCATTTTATTATTTAGGTTTATTTCTAGAACTCTTGATAATAGAGAATCAGTCGGTTTTTAACCAAAATTTAAGGCTACTTCACTGTAATTTCAACAACATCGACAAGGTGACTGTGTATTTATGTGAGCCTACGTGAAAGTATTTTGGGGTCAGTGCATGTGCAGATCTCTATATTTTGTTATATGTATGTATACTCATACATATCGTGTACTTGTCTGTTAAACTTTGAGAAGTTTTACATATTCTGACAATGCATTTACGTGTGTATGTTCTTATGTAAATATGTGTGTGCATATATGTATGTATTGTTCATACATGATCAGTTGAATTCATATACATTTCCACTCAATTTATTGCTAATAAAAGAACTTTTTAATCATTGTTTAAATGAAATACAGACCAGTTAATTGTCTTTGATGTCCATAATGAGGACGAGAGAAAGATTGAAAGAGATACCCTAACAATTAAACTATATTAGTAGACACCATATTTGGGAGCATAAAAGACCCACAGGTATATCAGACGCACCCCAATTTCAGCAGCGCATACTCAGAGAAATTTTTAACGCATAAAACCTGTAATATCTAAAGCAAACTGGCAGTACATTACAGAAGTAGCTTAGCATATAGTAGAAAATACTATAGTATATAAAAAGTGAGTTATTAGGGTATCAGGCTTCATAGAAGAGACTGTCTGAGGTAAAATTAGCTTTTAGTAGTGAGCGTTAAGGTCAAAATTAGCTTATGGAAGGTCCAACTTCGCGTATAAGATACAGTGTGATTTTTGAGGCGTTTTTTTTTCCTTTTTGGAACCAATGCCATCACAGATGGTGCTAACTTTTTAATAGAGCATTTTTTCATCATACTTTTGAAGTTCGATTCTGTGTATTTGAAGATCCTGATCTCTCTTTTCCTCGTTCACTAAGGCTTTCTCTGAGTCAAAGCTTGTTAGAGCTGCTGCGATTTTCCATGTTATCAACAAAGTATTACGGTATTTGATAGCATATGAAACACACTTGGATTTATAAAAATATTTTATTTCTTTTGAAAAAGTCTCAAAAATTTACCCTGGACTTTCCTGAATATGCACGGTTGAAATTGGGGTACGTCTAAGACGCCCGTGGGTCTTTGAGGCCATCAAATACTTAAAACGAGGGTGTCACGTACCCAAAACTATGGGGAAATAGGGCTAAAAAAAACCATAGAAAACAGTGTCTTAGACTTCGTACAAAGAGCACAAATTTTGAGTAGGGGTGTAATCTATTACCGCTACTTTTATCGACCTTCAAAGGATGAAATTTAATTTTAACATTAGAACATTAGTAGCAACATTAGAATATGAAAGAGTAAAGGATAGTGTTGTCTGAAGACATAGGCATACTGGGCAGTTACCCGGGATCCACACGAGTCTTGGTGGCATTTCATTTTAAATAAAGGATAGGCATTACAGGAAAGCTCGCAACACCTGTAACTACTGCCTACGGTACCCTAGAGCAGAAATAGCGAACCCGCGATCTCTCCCAGACCATAAACGCACCCGTAACTGTCGTATATATATCTATATATATATATACATATATATATATATATATATATATATATATATATATA
>NC_069006.1:22234702-22237739 GCF_001194135.2 Octopus bimaculoides
ACTAATTTGAGGATTGATATTTATACCAACCACTGAGCTGGACGCCACTGCATTGTACCAAAGATTCCATCTGGAGTAAACACCCAATACCGTAACAAAGTCAGGTTTTAAAGGCCCATAGCTTTTCAATACTTTGCTAAAAAAATCTTAGAAATCTATGAGGTGCAGATGTGAATGTGTTCGAAGCATAATTAGACATTTTTTCAGAAATAACAAATGAACCGACATCACGCCAAGAAATGCAAATAAGGGTAGCTTTGTCCAACTCAGTGCTTTGCCAGAACCACTTCTGAAGAGTGGGCTGTGAAGTGAGTTTGAAATGAACCTACAATTACACTAATGGCAGTACTCAGCATGGCCATATATATATATAAAAAAATGTGTGTGTACACAGAGATAGATAGATAATCAGCACGCTGTATATCATAAATATGTATTTATGTGCGTGTCTGCGTGTGTATATTCGATACATCTTGACTTTACTGCGACAAGAATTGCTCACGGTCCCGTCCGCACACGCAACACACACTTTTTCACACGCATATATATACATGCACACACACACACATGTTATGAGATCTATTTTTCTGTTTGCATCACCAAACCTGTGCGTGTGTGCGTGCGTGCGTGCGTGTGTACCACGAGCTTAAAATATCTCGTGAAAGTTGTCATGTACGAGTCGGAACTTCACTTCAATGCAAAAGTTTCGGCTCCACAAAAGACAAAAATAATGAAAAATATCAAATTAATTTTCTCCTATTTACTCACATCAAGGGCAAAATTGACAGCATGGCATTAAAAATGAGCTGTAATGTAGAAAATGGGGTCGTATTATACTCGAAATCGCAATGTGCTCGAGTAAATACAAAATCATTTGTGTCAGCAAGGAGCATGCCATGACTAAAAATACCTCTTCGTTTTGGAGTGTATTTTACTTTTATTCTTCAAGCATGGCTGCATAGCAACGAAATTTCCATTGCAATCACGTGGACCATATTCACTGAGATAAGTTGAGAAAAGTATCAAACTATATTCATTCAGACACACATTACATAATACAAAGTTCCAAGAAGTTTCTCATTGATGCCCAGAGATACAGCATCAGCGATGTTTCTAGGGACTCAACAGGGTTTCAGGTCTTCCCACATAAAATTTTTTCGCCTAGTTGACCCACCCGAGGTTGATTAAGTCCCAGCTGGTATGCCTTCATTATCCAAAACCATCTAGCGGTCTTCTCTGCAACTACAGTGATAGAATGTATGGTCCTCATCTTTGTTGCACCAGTAACTCCAAGCCCAGTCAGAGCTTTGCAGAAGGAAAGCCCCACAAAACCTTCGCAACTCATTTCTATTGCCTATCAACGTGCATTTTAACCTTCGTTCCTGCATTACTCTACCAACTCCTGATATTTGGTAAGCCTCCTCTCATGAACCTCCACCATGTGTTCTTCCCAAGGTAAGAACGCACACAGATTTTACTCGCGTATAACTAGCACTATTTCATACGTGGTTTTAACTATAAAAAACTGGAGTGCAACATATACACGTGTAGATGCGATATATATATATTTATAACTGGGACCGTGTATTTGAATGCGTTCGATACAACAACGTCATTTAAAAGAAGACCAAGTTGATGAAATTGAACTTTTAACTTAGCCAATCAGTAAAATGTGGAAGTACAGTCGCCATAATCAACTAAAAATACTTGAAAGCGATGCCCCACCGTAGCCGCAACCTAATGACGGAACCCATCTAAAAGAATAAAAACCACGTCACTCACACGCAAGTTTGACTCAGAAACGCGTTCACTAATTGCGTTAGGTACCTGTGTAGTCGGGAGCAGACAGACAACTCTCTCTCTCCACCCTCTTTTGAACCAGCAGAAGAATAAGGATTTAACACCCACACTTTAGATACCAACCCGTCTGAGGCCGCCTCTGGTTCCATGATACAAAATTTCTGTTTTTAAGTTATTTGAACTAAAAGGTTCCATCAAAATCGTATGTAAATTTAAGTTCCAAACATTAGCTTAATGGCAACGTTGTTTTACAAAATTATTTATTATTTTCAAAATAAACTGAAACACAGCGTATTTCATTAAGAATAATGATAACAAAGAGTTAACTGGTGCTTATTCCAGTTGAGTAGACTGGAGTAATGTGAAATGATGTATACTGCAGGAAAAAAAAAAAAAAACACAAAGTGTCGCTCCGTCCAGGAATCGAACCTCAGACCATATGATCGTGAGCCCAATACAGTTAATGCCTTTACTATATGGAAAAAAATGGAAGTTAAAAAAAAAAAACACTATCTAGTTGTACAACGTTGACAATGTCCTTTTCTAAATTAAAACTGTACGTATGATTTGATGGAGAGATTTTGCTGTTATTTCTAGCCTATCACTCGACTGCATAAGAGCTCTACCGATCATATTGACTAGCAACAGAATAACAACAGTAAAAGTTTATAACACATCGCTTCACCCATCTAATATGCTAGCGAATTTAAACTCCACACGTGTGCACACGTCTGCACGCTTTAATGCACACGGTTTACGTGGACGTTTACATATAATAACACACAGACAGACCGCTGCTGTACATGTGCATACAGACATATACGCACACACAGACATACATCTGCACACAGAAAACCCTCCACAGACACGAATCGAAGATTGTTGCTGCTGTTCGTTTTGTTGTTGTTCAAGGCTTTTTTTTTTATGTTCAAACTAACCTATGAGCAAACGCGTTCTAGGTTCGAAAACCCAGTTCTCTTAACAGGTAGTAACTTCTTATTTTTCACTTGTTTCAGTCATTGGACTGCAAATATGCTGGGGTACCACCTTAAGGGGTTTAGTCGAACAAATCGACTCCATTGCTGATTGTTTTATAGTCTAGTATTTATTCTAATGCTCTCTTTTGCTGAACCGCTAAGACACAGGGACGTAAACAAAGCAACGCCGATTATCAAGCGGTGGTGGGGGATAAACACAGAGATGGATATATATATATATATATATATATATATATATA
>NC_069006.1:22237989-22244255 GCF_001194135.2 Octopus bimaculoides
GATAGACCGCTTTATTTATATATATATATATATATATATATATATTTGATTATATAACTTCATTCGACAAAGGGGTTTCTGAGACTGGTATGGAGAGGAGAGGGTTGGCCGAGAGCTGAAGTTTCCGACCAAACTCGGAGGTTTGGAACCTGAATGCTTGCATTCAAAGAGAATGAATGGTGGGTTGCGAATTCTTGTCTACGAAAAGGCGGCATTGGTGCAAAACGGGGCCGACGGATAAACTAATGTTTACTAGACAAAGCATGGGCAACCTTTTTCGAGAATCGGGCCGCTGGAGATGTGACTCATCATCAGACGATTTTTCGTTAGTGTTCCATTCTGAAAGTCCCGCGGATCGCAGTTTGCCCATGACAAAATTAAACAGTTATTTTCATCATCACCATCATCATAGTCTACTCCAGCAACGATGACCTTGGTAGTGATGAGGAACCAAGCAACAACTACTACCACTACTCTTATTACTACTTGCAAGAAAGTAGTGGCGGTGATAAAACCCAGCGACGAATTAAGTCTGCTACACATCATCATTATCATCACTATCATAGGTCATCTCAAAGTTGTAATGGTAGCGGTGGTGATGGTGGTGGTGGTGGGGAAATTAAGCAACTGCTACAACTACTAGTACTTGGAAGAAAGTAGTGGGGAGGGGTTCTGCTAAAAGGAGGTGGTGGTGATAAAACAGAGCGACGACGAATTAAGACCGCCACACATCATCGTCGTCATCATCATTGGTAAGCTCAAAGTTGACCTGGTGAAGGTGGGGAAACCAAGCAACTACTACTGATAGACAGACAGACAAACAGACAGACGACGTTAAGAAAAAAATATATATAATAAAAGAATCAACGATAGGAATAATATTCCTGCAGAAATGCCAATGCTAAGAAGCGTTGTGTTGCTAACCGGCGCTGCTTGGTTTTTTTTTTTTAAAGTGTATACTTCTTGTCTTGGTATATAAATACATACATTCACTCACATTCAAACCTGACACTATGTATATATGAGGGCGAGAAAAATAGTTTACCGTCCTCGCAATCATCATCACCAACAGATGGAGACGCGATATTGAGAAACACGTTTCAACGTAGTCATTCGTCTTCCGAGAAATAGCAACCAATTACTCTCAAATTCCACACCCCCACCTACTGCCTCAAAAAGACGAGACGAGGACAACGTCTTCTCGACGTGGTTTACAGGTCCTCCTAGAAATAGCTGCCAAATTTCTCTAAAATTACACAATTTCCCGCCTTAGAAAAATAAAATAAAATAAAAAGAGGAGCATTCATAGAATGGTCACGGTTGGAATACCTTTGAGTATAAGTTTGCTTGATCAGGTTTTGAGCTTGAGATAAACAACAAAGTCTACTGTTTTCTCAATCATAATGATCACCACCACCAGAACCACTACCTACACTCAGACGAACTAACCAAGAGAGAGAGAGACTGTATAAGGTCATTTGATTTGCGAAAAATAACAACCAAATCACTCTCAAACCACACACTCCCTGCTCTCTTCAAAATAAGAAAAACAGACTGGATAATGTAGGCTCAGACAGTATTATATCTGAAAATAAAAATAGAAAAAAAAAACAGGATAGTCATGGCTGGAACAGTTTTAATCATTGGTCTGCTCTGCTCTGCTTGATCAGGGTTGACCTGAGTGCTAAGCGACATTTAAACCCCGCCAAACGCACACACGCACACTTCGCACCCGGATGATGCAGCAGAACATAAAGAAGGCCTGAAGTTTTTGATGGTACATATTTTTCTCGAACCCGAAAGGATGAAAGGCAAAGTTAATCCCGACAGAATTTGAACTCAAAAGCTAAAGAGCATCTGGGTTTCATATCAATCTTATTGTCTCTTCCCTTTTTCAAGACGTTAGAGCAGTGGTTCTCAACTGGGGGTCCATATGGCCTTTGGGGGTCCATAGAAGATTTTGTGGAAATTTATGTGTAATAAATTGGTTATACTTCTACAATGCACAAAACATTTTAACAATTTTTTTATACAATTCCTAAAAATATTTAATTATAAAAATATAACAGGATTTCTTAGACATCGAATTGCTATGAGGGTCCACTCGAGTAAAATAGGAATCAAAGGGGTCTATAGGCAAAAAAAAAAAAAAAAAAAAAAAAAGCTGAGAACCACTGTGTTAGAGTGTGATTTGGGGAAAATATTTTGCCTGTTATTTCGAACGACTGCTAGAAACAACAGCCACGTAAAAAGACTCATTCATTGATTGGCTCGTTAAGTTCTTGTCTGTGTGTATGTCCATGCGTGTATGTGTATTTGTGAGTGTGTGTGTGGAGGGTTTGCACAAAATTGATTCCGACCTCATCAATAAGGTCAGACATACACAGTCTGAACGTTTAGCAACATTACTACACCAAACCACACCACACCATTGCGAGCCAATGAGCGACTATCTATAATAACATTGATTTGCTAGAAATAGTCATCTAAGTCTCCTCATATCACACCCTAGTGTCTGCTTTGGTTTCTTTTATTATTATTTTATTATTATTTTTTGCTGCATTTGTTTTAGTCTTTTGTGTTTTACTTGTCTCAGTCATTGGATTTCGGCCATGCTGGAGCACCGTCTTGATGGATTTTAGTCGAATAAATCAACCCTGATACTTATTTTTTAAAGTCTGATTCTAATTATAGCTGTCACTTTTGCCAAACCGGTTTGTTACAAAAGACGTAAACAAACCAACGCTGATTGTCAAGCGGTGAAGGGAAGACAAACATAAACGCACATTGCACACACACACACACACACACACACACACACACACACACATGACAGGCTTACATGAATTTCCGTCTATCAAATCCACTCACTATATCTCTACGCCTTCTCACTATATCTTCTATTACAGCCCGGGGCAATAGTAGAAGACATTGGCCAAGGTTCCATACAGTGGGACTGAACCCAGAACCATGTAGTTGAGAAGTAAACTTCTTGGCTTTCGCAAGCCCTCCGGGAGGATCATGAGTAGAGCACAGACATACGAGGTGCTGAAAAGTTCCTGGCTTTGGTTAAAAGAAAATAAAGGAAGATCAGTTAATTATGATTTTATTCAACATATTCCCCTCTCAAATTCACTCACTTATTGCAGCGGTACTTCAGTTTTTCTAAGCCCTGTTAAAGAACTCGGATGGATGGGCCTCCAACCAGGCCTTTCGCGATACCCTTAAAGCCAGGAACTTTTCAGCAGCCCCTCGTAGTCAGTTGATATGCTAGAAATAGTAATCAAATCATCCTGTTGTGTTTTTTTTTTAATTACAAGTAGACATTGGATGATATAGTTCTTATTACATACTGGTGTCAACGGGTAGAATGTTTTTGCCTTTAAATCTGTTCGATGAGGAGTAACCAAAGATTAAGTACCATAAAAGCAGCTATTAAGATACACCAGACTACACCACCATCGCTAGGGGAACATCTGTGTAGTAACACAAAGCGCTAGAAATCATAGCCAAATTTTCAAATTTAAAACCTTGTCATATTAACGTGAGGGCACAATTGACAATGTTAAGTACACGAAATACAATAAGTCGCGATGGTCACGTTTTGGATTATTTTGCTCGACCAGGGTACACATGGGGTTCAATAACGAAAACACGGTATACCAGTTGGTCCTTCCTCATGTACTTTGGTGTTTAATCTCAGGCCTCATACATACATATGCTTGCTCCCCAACCACGTGGACTTGGGTTCAGTCCCACTGTGGAACCTAGGGCAAGTGTTTCCTATTACAGCCCCGGGCCGACCTGGTAGATGGAAATTGAAAGAAACTCGTCGTGTAAAAACATACATACGTGTGCATGTGTGTATTGTTTGTCCGACACCACCGCTTGACAGCCGGTATTGTTTTGTTTATGTCCCCTAACTTAGCGATTTTACAAAGGAGGCCGCTAAAAGTACTGGGGTCGATTTGTTTGAACACTTTAATGTGATACCCCAGTATAGGGCACCGCCTTAAAGTGTTTAGTATTATTTACAAATATATATATATATATATATATATGTACGTACATACATACATACAGACACACAGACAGATAGATAGATAGATATCTCGGGGACTACAGTATTCAATTTGGAGATTTGGCTACTATTTCTAACTTGACTACACTAAGTATTATACATCTTTTACTTTTTACTGGTTTCAGTCATTGGACTGCGGCCATGCTGGGTCGCCGAACTGAAGGATTTTAAGTCGAACAAACCGATCCCAGCACTTTTTGCCGAACCGCTAAGTTATGGGAACGTAAACAAACGAACATCAAGTGTTAAGCGGGAAGAGGGGAAAACACAGACACACACGCACACACGACGAGATTCCACATAGCTTCTGTCCACCAAATTCACTCACAAGCTTTTGGTCACCCCCAGGTCTCTAACAGAAGACACTTGTCCAAGGTGCCGCGCAGTGGGACTGAACCCGAAAGCACGTGGTAGCAAAGCGAGCTTCTTAACCACACAGCTACCACACAAATCTGGGTAGATGATGATACATGTTAGCTTCAAGAGAATAAAAAAAGATGGTAGTGAAGAGTTTGAGATGGTGAAGAGGAAGGTGTGGTGGAAGCAGAATAAAACTGTCCGGGTAATCGAAAAAAGAAAAAAATACACACACACACACACATGTAAACTGGAGTTTGTTGCTGTTGGTTAGCCCCAGATTAGCCCTTATCAAAACATCTATAGGCAAAGGTGTTTCACCTATAAATAACCCTCATTTTGGAGGTGTTTTCGGGTATAGTGCACTCCAGACAACACTGAGCAATGTGAGTCTCCTTTTACGATGACAGAACTGTAAATTTCGGGGAATTTGGCCGCTATTTCTAACAGGTCGAGTGATCATGTAGAAAGAGAGAGAGAGAGAGAGGACGGAATCCGGGTCTGGATTGGATTTAGGCTTGATGCTACCCAAATCATGATAAAATACTTTTTCAGAAGCTGTCACAAAAATTGAAAACGAGTTGATGACTTTCAATAATTTTGAGGTCGAAATCTGGATGTGAGACTAAATCTTTAGCTTCTGCTGAAATCCGGCTCTTGGAGGTAATACCTCATTTGATTCACACACACACACACACACACACACACACTAGTCTTTTATCTGTTACCTGTTTCAGTCATTGGCCAGAAGCCTAGCTAAGGCATTGCTTTAAAGGGTCTAGTCGAACAAATTGACCACAATACTATTTCTTTTAGTCTGGTAATTATTCTATAAGTTGTAAACAAACCAACACTGGTTGTCGAGCGGTAGTGGGAGACAAACACGTGTATACACACGCACGCCCGCGCGATGAGTTTCTTTCAGTTTCTGTCTATTAAATCGCAAGATTTTGGATGGTTCTGTCACGAAAGTTGTAACGTTTAAACATAATCGGAGAGATGTGTTGGAGGAAGAGGAAACCATCTTCAGGTATGTTCCAGTGTCGGGCCAAAGATGTGAATGGGCCCGTGAGTACCCTAGAGGAGAGGAGGCAGCCATGTGAAAATATTTCAATGGAGGATGGGGCCTCGGTTCTTTGGTACAGCACATATGATATAGCTCTGATCGAAAGGATTAGATAACGAAATACTTGGGGTCATGACAGTGGGGAGATGTAGAGAAAGAAAATCATGTAGACGTAAAGGTTATGGCATATCTACACAACTGCGACCTACCGACTTTGTTTCTTCATAAATTTCTGAAAAACTGATACTTTTGATGAAACTTTCTACAGATATATATATATATATATAGTTGTGTGTGTGTGTTCGTGTTTTCCCAACCAGTGTTCCTTTGTTTATGTCCTCGTAACCTAGGGCTCGGCAAAAGACACGGATGGACTAAGTACAAAGCTTAAAAAAGAAACCACAGGGGCCGATTTGTTCGACTAAATTCTTCGAGGTGGTACTCCAGTATGGCCGCAGTCCAATGACTAAAACAAGTAAAAGATAACCGCTAAAAATTAAATATGTTTCATGCGGTGTAGATTATGATTATATCGGAATTTGTGGCGAAAACTTTTTCGTAGGTGGACGAGATGTATTTCTAACAATTCACACATCTCGACTTTCGTTTCTTACCTCATACGTTTTAATGATATAGATGACAGTTATGTTGAAACAAAATTACTTTTAAGGTCCTATCCTTGCAGAAATTTGTTAAACGAATATGTTTTTTTTTTTTTTTTTAATGAAGCTTTACAGGGCTATAGCGTACCAAACAGCAACA
>NC_069006.1:22244265-22256875 GCF_001194135.2 Octopus bimaculoides
TTCTTAAGATTTTAAAAATATACTCATTCAACAAATCCCAGTGGGTGGAATAATCCTATATATATATATATATATATATATATAGTTGTAATTTATATCATCATGACGTGAAAGTTATGAGGAAACAAGATCGACAAGCGTCAAATATTGCCCCCACTACAAATTTTGACATAATTGCAATCTAAACATCTAAAACGTGTGTGTATGTGTAGAATATTCATTAACAAAATCTGTGTTTTAGTTCTTTTTCAGACAATTATAAGGAAATAAAGTCAGGCGGGGGCACACTTATGTAGTTATACTCATGATTATATAATATAAACAGCTGTAAAAGATAACAAAAAAAAAAGGAAATAGAGTTGTGGTCAATAGCACGGTTTTGTGGATTAACTTTCATAGCAACGTGGATGTAAACAAGCCTTAACGACCTGTTGGTAATGTCTACAAAAACAACAACAAAAAGTAAACAGAAAAGAAAATACTACTATTACATGAATGTCACCAACCGAGTATGTAGGTCAGAGGACGAACACAGATGAGTGAGGGCACATGTCCTTTGACACTAAGGGCATTCAAATAAATGTAGGGCAGGGGCTTCTTGATTATTGGCAGCCCTGAAGTGGATCGTTTCAGATTTTTGTTTTTCGACACCATAACAACAATAATTGTTTTTAATTTATAGCACAAGGCTAGCAATTTTCTTTTTTCTCTTTTCGTCTTCTTTGGGGGGGGGGCCATTACATCGATCCCAGAGCTCAACTGGCACTCATTTTATCTACTCACGAAAGGATGAATAGCTAAGTCGATCCCAGCAGCATTTGAACGCAGAGCGTAAGGAACTGGAACAACAACAATAATAATTTCTTTTATTTGCCACCAGAGTGAAAGATGGGGGGGGGGGGACAATGCAAAAACAATTTACTATTTGTGTGGGGGATGATGAGGGAAAGAAAAGGATAGGTGAGGCTCCAGCATGGCCATAGTTTAATGACTGAAACAACTAAAAAAATAATAAGATAACTATACAAAATATGTGAACACATCTGTCAGGGACGTCTCCTGATAAAGGAGAACCCCCAACGAAGCAGGAGAGCTCTGACCGCCAAACTGTTGTTTCCATCTGCAGGCATATTGTTAGAGGACGCCTATTAACCCTCACTATTTTTGCTCCTGTCACCCACCTTTTGAAAAATTCACTGGGTGAGAGCATTTCTTTCTCCACCCACACTTTCCTTTCCAAGTGGAACTTTAAAAAGGTCAATAAGGGCTTGACCGAAGACGAAGAGAAGGATTAAGTCGATTATATCGACCCCAGTGCGTAAATGGTACTTATCCTGAAAGGATGAAAGGCAAAGTCGACCCCGGCGGAATTTGAACTCAGAACGTAAAGAGCCGGAAGAAAAGCCGCAAAGCATTTTGTCCGACGGGCTAACGATTCTGCCACCTCCCCGCCCCAAATAATTGCTAAAAATTTTGACACAAGGCCAGGAGTGGATTACTCAATGTCATCCACCTCAATACTTGACTGGTATTTTATTCTATCGATCTCCGAAAGCTATCCTTCGAGCAGTGGCAATAGCAGTAGATTGCAAAGTAACGAATACACGATCCTACTTAGAAACAAAACAACTGGACTTGGCTGGCTACTTTCACTTTCGGTCAGCGCCGCTTGGTAAACAAGTAAAGTTTTACTTCGTGGTTAACAACAGAGCGAACGGCTGAAACGGGGGTGCGGTGGTAACGGGTAGCTACATGGATATATGAACACGCGGGTAGATAGATAGATAGATAGATAGATAGATAGATACATAAAGTATACAAGCCTAAATATGTAAGCCATATAAAATTTTAAATAATTCGATGAGTAAAGTTGTAAACGCGCGCGAACACATACGCACAACACAAGACAGCTCGGTAGATATGAATGTAAGCAAATTTACATAGATTGGTAATTTTAACTACATATGTTATTGACAGTGACTTCGAAATTTCGCCGACACATGTATATGCTTAGAGACTGGGATGTCAATAACTCCAAAGAACGTAGATAGATAGATAGATAGATAGATAGATAGATAAATAGATAAAGTCTGGATGCATAAGATAATACAAATAAACATGTTGATAAACAGTCAAATGGTAAGATAAACAGATATATATAACATATATGTATATTATATATATATAGAGATACGCAAAACAATAACTTACCTTCCATCCGTTCCCAGCATCCCGGTAATAAGGGAAGTTATCACATATCCATTGATAAATCTCACTCAAAGTCATTTTTTTCCTCGGGGAGCTGTTTATTGCAAATGTTATCAAACTGGCATAACTATAGGGCGGTTTGCCGTCTCTGGCGGCGTGGGGGTGATGGTGTTGTTGTTGTGGTGGTGGTGGTGGTAGTGGTGGTGGTTGATGGTGCTGTTGTTGTAGATGGTGGTGTTGTGCTTGCTGTTGCTGATGGTGGGGGAGGTGTGGATTGTTGTTGTGGTGGTGGTTGCTAGAGTTGTTGTGTTGTTGGCTGTTGTTGTTGTTAGTGTGGTTGTTGTGGTGATTGTTGTTGCTGTTGTGATGGTGGTTGCCGTTGTTAATGCTATGAGGATGCGGCGGTTGCGAGAGCGGCGGACATCCACCGCCGGCGCCACCGCCGCCACCGTCCGTGGTGCCGCCGCCGCCGCCACCACCGCCCCCGCCTCCACCGCCGCCTCCCGGCGTGTTGTTATTTAGGTGAGGAGGCGGTGGCGGTGGTGGAGGGTTGTGGTGGGTGTGATGGTGTTGATAAGCCGACACGGCCGACTTTTGAAGCCCCATCTGGCTGTCCACTGTCCTCATAAGGGCCCCACCGTTGTTAGTAATGCAACCGGCGCCAGCATTTCCGGCGGTTGCACCCCCGACTCCTGTTCCCGTCATGGCCCCTCCCACACTAAGACGCGGTAGCCAGTCCATCGCGGTCAGACTACTCTCCAGGTCCGCCATCTTGAACACCAATACCGCTACTCTTTCTACTGCTTCCTCGCTACTCTACTACTTGCTGCTGCTGCTGTTGTTGTTGTGGTTGTGGTTGTTGTTGTTGAAACCGGTGTTTAAGAATACTACTGCAATTCCACTGCCGCCGCTGCTGCTGCTCGTGCAGCTACACAGCAGTTTCTACTGCCGTCACTAAGCTGCTCTGATACCGTCGTCTCCCAACCGGCAGTCGCTGCTATTTTCTTCGATGGTGATGATGATACCACTGCAGGTGTTGCTGTGGCGGCTGACTTTGTCGCTTCTACTGCTGCCGCTGCTGCTGCTGTTACTATTATTACTGCTGCTGTTTCAGATGTTTCTGTTGCTACCGCTGTCGTTACTGCAGAAGATGCCACCGCTATTGCTGATAACGATAGTGCTGCTCCTGATAATGTTGGTGCTGTTTGTCTGAATGAAATTGCTGCTGCTGCTGCTGCTGCTGTCTTTCTCGTTGTTGTTGTTGTTATTCCGGTTATCGTTGTTGTTGTTGTTGTTGTTTTCAATGCTTTCGTTGTTAGTTTTGTTGTCGATTTCCTTCGTCTTCTACAGCTTGCGTCGGTGATACTTTCACTAATTTCGCTGTCTTCGTCCAACTTTCTAATGGCAGTAGTGGTAGTAGTAGTAGTTGCAGAAACTATTATCGTTATTATTAATATTACTATTATTACTATGTTTACTGGTGTTTTCACAATGACAAGTGCAAAACCTGCAAACGGCGTGACTGGAGAGTTGTGCTGTGCGAAATGTGGATATTTCCCAAGCATGTTTGGATGCTGCAGCATGGAGAGGGGCGGGAAAGTTAAACATTAAAAACGACATAAGAGACAGAAACAGGGAACCTTAAAAGCATATATATATATATATAAAAAGTTTGTTTCGAAGGTATGTTTCCTTTGTTGGTGGTGGTGATGTGTGTATGTGTGTGCTTGTGTTTTTTGTTTTTGTTTTTTCTTTTTTTTTTTTACTATCACCGATTGGTATTAACTTGCCTAATTTCTGTTCTCTGTGTGTGTGTGTGTTGGAAGTGTACTTGCCAGGCAAAGTGATATGATCTGAAAAACCGCAATGTAGTGGAATCGCGTCAGTGACCAGGTTGTAGTTGGTGTGACGAAAATTTTGACACTAAATAATGTTTAAATGAAGTCATGATTTTTGTTGGTTTTTTTCTTTTTTTTTTTTTTTTTGATGGTTTAATATGTGCCTGCCGCGCTGTAATTATCTGTGCGTATGTTGTCTGTAAAGCTATTTAAAAAAAAAAAACTGTTTGATAATTAATGGAAAAGAAATTCATACGCGTTTCCTCAATGTCCGTTATTACTATTTTTGTTTTGTTTCTTAAATGTTAACAGAGCTTAAAAAGCCTCATCCTTGTTTGATAAGCAGAAGGGAAAAAAATTATTTGGATGCTGTCACGTTCATGCTTTCCCAACAAGAGGTAATTGCTCAATTAGCAGGGCGGCGTAACGCGAGGGGAAACCGAAATGAAGAAATCATAATGTTTACGAGTCGCATCACATCACATCAGCGACTCGGTTTACCGATAGCTCAATTACATATACGCCTCTCTTACAGAACGGTGAAGTGAGAGAGAGAGAGAGAGAGAAAGAGAGAGGGGCATCTCCCCCCGCACCTCTTCGCAGTAGTTCAGATCAGATTTCGGTTCACTAGATACGGGCGCTATATATTTTAAAGGGAAAGTAAGGGAAGGGAAAAACTTGAGATTACGTAACTTGTATACGTTTTTTTATTTCTTCTTTTTAACTAAGGGAACATCACCACAAGAGGTAATGCAGTATAAAAAATCATAATAAAAAGTGTAGATAACAACTTGAGGAAAAGTCCACGCCACCGACACTAACTAAATTCTTACACAACTTACACTACGGATGGTCACCTCCCCGCTTACTGTAAATGAGCTTTAAACTTATCAGCCATCCGCACACGCCACTTATTTCGTTTCACTAGAGATACACCGCCAAATTTGTTTTTGCTTATGTTTTCTCAAATAAATAAAGATGGGATGTCGTGAAGGGTATGCTTTTCTCAAGAGCATTAATTAAACAGCCACTACAGTTTTCGAACGAGAACCGGGTTCCATCAGAGTTTTTTTTTTTCCTCTGCTCATTAGGAAGAAGCTCACCTATCTTGCTTATTCTTTGGTGAATCACTTCAAAAATGGTATTTAAAGAGGAAAAAAAGTAAGAAAGAAAGAAAGAAAATAAAGATATTCAAAAAGTAGGAGAGGAAATGGGGGAGGGGCGGCAGTAAAACGTTTGCTAATAGTTTATATATATTTATCTAGTTGTTTCACATTCTTGTGTGTGTGTGTGTGTGTGTTTGTATATCACTAAACCTATTTATACTTATATGTATAACTAAGTCTATATGTGTGTGTATATAACGAAAACCTATATAACGCAAACCTATTTATGTATCACCAAACATATGCATATATATATATATATATATATATATATATATATATATAATGTGTGTGTGTAGTTATATTTTCTTCCTCTTTTCTTTTTTAAATATTATTCCGGTTGTTATTGTAACCATTGTTAGTTTTGGTATTATTTTACGATTATTATTAATTGTTTTTTCTTTGGGTCGCTTTTTTTGTTGTTCTAGTTTGTTTGTTCGTTTAGTAGGAGAGTATGTTGGTATGTATATCTCTGGGATTCAGGTTCATGCAATTTTCCTCTTAACTGTATTTAATCATTCTTAATAGATTTTTTTTTATAATTATCATTACAAAATGTAACAATAATGACCGTTAATTTTTGTAAGAAAATTATTGTTAATTAAATGAACAAGATGTGGTGGTTTGAAAATCCATTAAAAATTTGTTTTGGGGTATTACTTTTTATCAGCAATCTCGATCCTGGTGGAAGAGGTACAGCACCTAAAAAAAATAATAATAACAACAATAATTCTCCCTGTATTAGCCACAACGGCTCACAGAAATACAGAAAATATAATAACCATTAAAGAGAACATCTAGTTTACAATACATGTTGAAATGGATAATGATAAAGAGAAAGGGAGGGGTGAAGACAACGATAGATGCATTATTTTCGCGCCCCTCCCTTTTTTTTCTGTTGTTTTAGCCATTGGGCTACAACCATGCTAGGCTCCACCTTGAAGGATTTAGACGAAGGAAAGAAAAACAACCCCAGCACTTTTTTTTTTTTTTGCCGAACCTGTAAGTTATTGGGACGTAAGCAAAACCTACAACCAACTGTCAAGCGGCGATGGGACACACACACACACAATAGGTTTCCATATATTTTCCATCAACCAAATTCACTCACAAGACATTGGTCGACCCGGGGGCTATAGTTGAAGACACTTGCCCAAGGTGCCATGTAGTGGGACTGAACCCGAAACCATGTGGTCGTACAGCAAGTTTCTCAACCACATAACCATGCCTGAGCCTATTAAAAATTTGATAAAATATAACAAAAAGATAAGTAGAAAAGTCTGATAAAAATAAACAAAACGTAGGTAGAAAATACAATAATTAAAATATAATTATAGTACATAAAAAATCATTTAGAGTTATTCACCGAAACAAGATTAAAATCCACTTGTTAGGTCGAGTCTGAGCGCCCCACGTTTCTACTCGCCCACGTTTCTACTCGCCCACCAGACATTGTATAGCTTTCAGGTTTCTCCAAAAGCCTTCTTTGAATTCGTTGATGAAGAAACCAAAATTACATTGCACATTCGTAAACTTTTTTTTTTTTTTCATAAAGATATGATCACTGGAAGATGTACCTGTCTAATTTCTACTCCATCCACGGACTGGGCAGCTCAGTTTCCTCTAGTTCATATAACTCAAATAGTTCCTGTTCGAGCTTTTGGTTGAGTTTTTTAGAACTTTCATGGCAGGTCTGTCTGTCTGTTCTTTTTGGTTCTTCGTCTCTTTTCCCGTTTTCTGCTATCTCTCAGTCCTCCATTCTTCTTGAGACTGCATTTAATTCCCATCCTCATGAGTGGATACATTTAAATATATATCAATTAGTTCATATATATTATTTCAACAGTTGAGGCAGCTTACGCAAAACAAACTCCATGTATTAACGACACTTTTGTGTATGTGTGTCAGTGTTGTTTGTGTCATCGATGAAAACTTCAGAAACTTTCAAAAAACACCTTTATTTTTTCTGTAAAGGCAAAACTTTCCATGTTTACAACAGGGAAGAACTTTGGCAGTCCAGGCTTGATATTATTTTGTTTAGCAATGGCAGAAATGCTATTTTCATTGTTGCTTGGGGAAGCGTTGCCTCTACTGTTCGACACCATTACCAACGAAATCGAACAAATGTCCAAAACAATTTTGTTCTCTTTCCGGTAAATGCATTAAAAAAAAAAAAACACTTGCCTTGTCAAAGACTTCCTATATGACAAAACTATTAATGAAACCAAATTTGTGTAACAAAAATCTTAGATACACTTCTACTCCAAATATCGAGAGAGAAAAGAAAACAAGCATAATAATGTTGGTACAAAGCCAGCAATTTTAGGGGAGGGTTAAATCGCTTACAGCTGTCCCAAGCGTTCAACTGGTACTTAGTTCATCGAACCCGAAAAGATGATAAGCAAGTTGACCTCGGTGGAATTTCAGATCAACATGAAGAGCCGCAGAAAATGCTGCTAAGCAGTTTCCTGATGCTCTAACGATTCTGTGAACTCGCCATTAAAACTGGTCTATAATTTTGGCACAAGGCCAGCAATTTGTTAGAGGAAGTGGGTAAATTGATTAAATCGACTCCAGTGTTCAACTGATACTTATTTTTATCGACCCCGGAAATGTGAAAAGCAAAGTTGACTTCGGCGAGATTTCAGCTCAGAACGTAAAGAGCCGGAAGAAATGCCACTAAACATTTTGTCCGACGCACTAATCCAAAAATTGTTGAAACAGAAAAAAAAAATAATAATCAAGTTACATTCAATAGTAAGAGTAAAGGTGCCTTCATACATCTACGCGGAGGATATGAAGGTAATATTGATCGAAGAAAGAGTTACCAGTTGTGAAATTGAGAGATATCGAACCACTAATGAAGTTCTACTAAAGACAAAAAAAAGTATGAAATTAAAGGGGAAAAAAAGAACAATTGTAAATAGTACATATAACGGTTCAAATGGTACTGCATGGGAGTGGGGACCATGCGTCCATTTTCATTTTTATATAACTTTCATTTCATTTACATTCGTCTTATGTTTTTTGTCCCCATAGTGATCTTGTCTGTCCTTGTGGTGTCCCCATCTATGTTTAGGGTTTATGCCTAATAAAGATATCAGAATGTAAAAGGACTAATACTTCAACTAATGAATTTTCAGATGATGTAGAACTTGCCACCATTATATACTAAGAAGATATTTTAACTATTTTTTTGTTTTTTATGTGTGCATGGTAGTCTCATTTTCATAAAATGTGCTCAGCAGTCCATGCAAATCCCAGCACTTTATGGGCTAAAATTTATCTGCAATGAATTGGTTACACTTCCACAGTATACAAAGTATTTTAACATTTTTTGATATACAATTCGTAATAATATTTAATTGTAAAAACATATTATTCTTTAAACATCGAATGGCTAGGAGGGTCCATACGGGTAAAATAGGAATCAAAGGGGTCCATAAGTAAAACAAAAATAGTTGAGAAACATTGCGGCGTAGCCACAAGACCTGAAATTTTGGGAAGATGGGGTGCTAGCCGATTACATCAACTCCAGTGTTCAACTGGCACTTATTTTATCGACTGCGAAAGGATGGAAGGCAAAGTCGACCTCAGTGGAATTTGAACTCAGAACGTCCAGGCGGACGAAATATTGCTTAACATTTTGTCCGGCATACTAACGATTCTGCCAGTTTGCCGCTTCTGCCTCTTTAAATAATAAAAACGGTTTCTGATTTAGACACAAGACCAGCCATTTTGAGAGAGAGTCCATTTACATCAAATCCAATTCTCTATACTTGAACATTATTTTATCGACCCCGGGCCGCCTTAAATGTTAAATCAAATCGCAAAAAGGAAGTTCATATGTACATACGTATGTGTACTTTTAAGTTGCGTTATAATAAAAACTGAATAATAACTCAATACTTACTTGTATAGCGCGTGTTTATTATATTTTAATACACTTTTACAACAACAGGGCTAACAGTGACTTAGAAGTTTTAGCCTTCTAATCTTCGTCGGGCAATCTGACGAAGGCTAGTTATCCGAAACTTCGAAGTCACTGTCCTTCTTCCTGTAAGATTATATATATATTCTTTTATTTGCTTCAGTCATTTGACTTTGGCCATACTGGAGCACCGCCTTATAGACTGAGAAAGAGAGCGCAAAGCAAGTTCAATATAATGAATGAAAAATAAGGCGGCGAGCAAGCGGAATCTTAGCAGCATTTCGTCCGTCTCTACATTCTGCATTCAAATTCCGCCGAGGTAAACTTTGCATTTCATCCTTTCAGGATCAATAAATTAAGCACCAGCTGAGCACTGGGGTCGATATAATCGACTTGTCCCCCACGCCGTGGGTGGTCGAGTAATATCCAAGTGATCGAAAAATGTCACTTGGAAGAGCTCCACAACGACGGGGAGTAAAGCGATTTGAACAAGAGGGGAAAAAATGAAGCGGTCATCACAAGAGTGGAAGTGCATTTTGACCAGTTATATAATATATATATATATATATATATAAATTATAATTTAGGGTATCTAAAAGATACCACCATGCTTGACATAGCAGTCAAACTTTGACAATAAAACCACATATTTCTTAGATACTCTAAATTATAATTTTATAATAATTATTATCTCTGAGGTTTTTATTCCCATGCTGGCCACCTGATAAGATGGGTATTTTTAAATAACGATCTTAGTCTTATATATATATATATATATATATATATATACACACATACAAACACGTGTATATATATACGTGTGTTTGTGTATATATATATATATGTATGCATGTGTGTATGTATATATATATATGTATATGTACATATATATATGCCTATAAATGTATACACATAGATATACATATGTGCATACACAAATACTACGTTCTTGTCCCATTTTGTATTTTATACATTATATATATATATATATATATATATATATATACATACACAAATACACACACACTTACACATACATATATTTATGTACATATATATACATATATATATTTACATACATGCATACATACATTAGGGTTACCTCGAGTTACTCGGAAGACAACCCCTATGATACTGTTGTTCATATATTTTTGCACTTTATTTCTAAGCTTCACATTTTCCGGTCTCTTGTTATTTTTCACCCCTTAGTTTTATTTTTATCTGTCCCTCTTATTTGCTATTTAGTGTAAACCAAGAACTTCTTTACGAACAATGTTTAGCTTCTTTTTTTTTAACTTTTTCTGGAAGGAACATAATTTTGCCAGAAGGAGTAAAATTGCTTGGACCGCCATCTCTTGCGCATGCAACATACAGTTGTCCATGGGAGAAATCTTCTTGAGTCGTTGCTCAACAATGTTTACAGTTTCTTCCCGACATTGATTTAAACATATGGCAAAAGCTGAGTTTTATCGGAAACTGTATCCTTTTGAATACGAAATGTACTTCTTTGTCAGACGGAACCAAAAATATTCTACGTATAAATGCATCTTCTCTCATAAAACAACCAGTCAAAATAGTAGACTGAATATGAGATATTATTGCATCTGAGCTGTACGAACTCTTCGAGAAGTACAGTTCTATATTTAAGAGATGAGGAATTATTTACATTATCCGTCAAATGTAAATAATGTAAATAATCTTCGAGAAGTGTTCGGTTTATTTGTTAGTTTTTGAGCAACAGTGACACAGCTCTAAACATTCAGTTACCAAAAATCACCCATTAATATGGTTTTGTGCAAAATTTTCTATGAATTTAATAAGGTGCTTTACCTTCAGTTTAAACTTTAAATGGCTTCTTCGCGAGGAGAACGGCGAGTGATAAAAGCAGAAACGATACCAATTTCCAGTTTAGAAATCTATCTTAACTTTTAAATGATGTTTTATAAGTAGTAAAAGAAGAAATGAATATTTTTCAATGAACTGCATAAGGTGTTTTCGGTGTTGAATTCAGACGTCTTCTTCTTGAAACAAGTGATACGTCTAAGCATTTAGCAGACGATAAATGGAGAAAAGGACTTCGGCTATTTTCGGATGTTTTCGGTTCAAACGCTGTTTGTTAAATACTTGTATGTAAGTGTATGCGAGAGAGGGGAAGGGGAAGGAGAAACAGAGAGAGAGTAGGGAGATGGGAGTGATATGAAAGACAAAGAGAAAAAAAAAAAGGAGAAAGACAGAGTGAGTGACAATGAGGAAAATAAGGGAGAGAGAGAGAGATACATACATACATAGAACGAGACAGAGAAAGAGAGGAACAGAGTTTAACTTAATTGCGTGTGTGTATATGTGTGTGTGCATGCACGTAATGTCATAAATGTATGTTCGTGTTGTTATTTAGCTCTACAACACACATGATCAAGTTGGTCTCTGAACTAAAATGTTCAAGCTATTGGAACAGTCTCTGGTTTTCTTCCCATTTAATGTGCGCTTGGGTTTTTAACGAAGGTAGTATGTCACATTGAGTGATTTGGCTGCGATTTCTAGCAGGTCGATCAACAATGTACAGATTTTTTAGACAATATCGCGTGTATACATCAATACCTGCATACACACATACATAATATACATACAAAAGCATATGCACACATACACAGTGTTCTCTTTAGTTATCGTCTGCTACGATTTTGGTTCGAGAGAGAGAGAGTGTTGTGTGTGTGTATCTAATTGTATGTATGTGTGCATGTGTAAGAGAGAGAAAGAGATAACAAATGACTGAAAGGGACTGAAAGAAAGAGCGTAAAGATGTAGTAATCAGACCTGATTAATAATAGTAATAATAATAATAATATAATAATAATAGTAACATCGTTAGGAATGAGAACCCAGGTTCGAAATTTCCCCAAGACACCTGACGAAGGCTGGAGGGTATATCAGCCGAAACGTTGTGTTAACAACAAACAAGATGAGGAGAAATATCCGTCAAATGTAAATAATGTAAATAAAGAGTTACATTCTTACATAACTTTATCCGCCTGTATATGTTTCAAAAAGCTTGCGTAACCGCATCTACATCATACAATAGATTGTACTTATAATCAATTAATCAATTAATTAATGGAGCAATCAGCCCGCAAACTTTCCCCTTCGGAGCTCAAAAGTTACTCTTTCAGATTGTTTGTGACAAACACAGACACGAAGACACGCGCGCGCGTGCGTGCGTGCGTGCGTGCGTGTGTGTGTGTGTGTGTGTGTGTGTGTGTGAAGGCTTGCGGCTTAGTGGTTAGAGTATCCGGGTCACGAACTTAAGATCGTGGGTTCAATTCCCGGCGGCGTGTTGTGTCCTTGAGCAAGGTAGTTTATTTTATGTTGCTCCAGTTCACTCAACTAACAAAAACGAGTACTGCCTGTACTACAAAGGTAATCATATAAGAGGCGAATCCAGAGTAGCCCTTTTTGGGGGGGTAAGCATT